>NW_027141766.1:0-161736 GCF_036365525.1 Heterodontus francisci | reverse complement strand
TGAAACACATCCCCACACACTGAAACCCCTTCCCCACAAAGTGAAACCCTTCCCCACACACTGAAACCCCTTACGCACACACTGAAACACATCCCCACACACAGAAACCCCTTCCCCACACACTGAAACACCTTCCCCAAACACTGAAACACCTTCCCCACACACTGAAACACCTTCCCCACACACTGAAACCCCTTCCGCACACTATGAAACATCTTCCCCACACACTGAAAACCTTCCCACACACTGAAACACATTCCCCACAAACTGTAACCCTTCCCCACACACGGAAATCCCTTCCCCACACAATAAAACACCTTCCCCACACACTGAAACAACTTCCCCACACACTGAGACCCCTTCCCCACAAACTGAAACACCTTCCCCATACACTGAAACACCTTCCCCACACACTGAAACCCCTTCCGCTCACTCTGAAACACCTTCCCCACACAACGAAACACTTCCCCACACACTAAAACACTTCCCCACAACCTGAAACACTTCCCACACACTGAAACTCCTTCCCCGGACACTGGAAACCCTTCCCCACACACTGAAACCCCTTCCCGACTCTCAGAAACACATTCCCCAAACACTGAAACCCATTCAACACACAATGAAACACATTCCCCACACACTGAAACCCTTCCAAACACACAGAATCATAATTCCCACACAATGAAACCCCTTCCCCACACACTGAAACGCCTTCCCCACACACTGAAACACCTTCCCCACGCACTGAAACCCCTTCCGCATACAATGCAACTCATCCCCACACACTGAAACCCATCACCACAAAATGAAACCCATCCCCACACACTGAAAGACCTTCCCCACACACTGAAACCCTTCCCCACACACTGAAACCCTTCCCCACACACTGAAACACATCTCCACACACTGAAACACATCCCCACACACTAAAACACCTTCCCCAAAATACTGAAACCCCTTCCTCACAAACTAAAACACCTTCCGCACACACTGAAACACCTTCCCCACACACTGAAACACCTTCCCCAAACATTGCCACACATCGCCGCACGCTGAAACACCTTCCCCACACGCTGAAACCCCTTCCCCAAACACTGTAACCCTTCCCCAAACACTGATATCCATTCACCACACACTGAAACACATTCCCCACACACTGAAACATTTCCAAACACACTGAAACACATTCCGCACACACTGAAACCCCTTTCCCACACACTGAGACACCTTCTGCACTCACCGAAAGACCTTCCCCACACACTGAAACCCCTTCCCCACCCACTGAAACCCCTTCCGCACATACTGAAAAATCTTCCCCACACACTGAAACCCCTTCCCCACACACTGAAACCCCTTCCGCACACAGTTAAAACCTTCCCCACACGCTGAAACACCTTCCCCACACACTGAAACACATCCCCACACACTGAAACCCCTTCTCCACACACTGAATCCCACAAACTGAAACCCCTTCCACACACAGTGAAATCCTTCCCCACACACTGAAACCCCTTACGCACACACTGAAACACATCCCCACACACTGAAACCCCTTCCCCACACACTGAAACACCTTTCCCAAACACTGAAACACCTTCCCCACACACTGAAACATCTTCCCCAAACACTGAAACACATCCCCACTCACTGAAACACATTCCCACACACTAAAACACCTTCCCCACACACTGACACCCCTTCCCCACACACTGAAACACCTTCGCCACACACTGAAACACCTTCCCCACACACAGAAATACCATCCCCACACACTGAAACGCCTTCTCCACACACTGAAACCCTTCCCCACACACTGAAACCCATCGCCACACACCGAAACCCATCCCCACACACTGAAACCCCTTCCCCACACACTGGAACCCTACCCCACACACTGAAACACCTTCCCCATGAAACTGAAACCCCTTCCCCACACACTGAAACAGCTTCCCCACACACTGAAACCGCTTCCCCACACACTGAAACACCAACCCCACACACTGATACACCTACCCCACAGACTGAAACCCCTTCCCCACACACTGAAACCCCTTCCCCACACACTGAAACACCTTCCCCAAACACTGGAACCCTTCCCCATACACTGAAAATCCTTCCCCACACACTGAAACCCTTCCCCACACACTGAAACCCCTTCCCACACATTGAAACACCTTCCCCACACACTGAAACACCTTCCCCACACACTGAAACCCCTGCCACACACACTGAAACACCGTCCCCACGCAACAAAACACCTTCCCCTCACACACTGAAACCGCTTCCGCACACACTGAAACACCTTCCACACACACTGAAACCCTTCCCCACACACTGAAACACCTTCCCACACACTGGAAACCCTTCCCCACACACTGAAACCCCTTCCCCACACACTGGAAACCCTTCTCCACACACTGAAACCCCTTCACCACACACTGAAACACCTTCCCCACACACTGAAACCCCTTCCGCTCACTCTGAAACACCTTCCCCACACAACGAAACACTTCCCCACACACTAAAACACCTTCCCCACAACCTGAAACACTTCCCCACACACTGAAACTCCTTCCCCGGACACTGGAAACCCTTCCCCACACACTGAAACCCCTTCCCGACTCTCAGAAACACATTCCCCAAACACTGAAACCCATTCAACACACAATGAAACACATTCCCCACACACTGAAACCCTTCCAAACACACAGAATCATAATTCCCACACAATGAAACCCCTTCCCCACACACTGAAACGCCTTCCCCACACACTGAAACACCTTCCCCACACACTGAAACCCCTTCCGCATACAATGCAACTCATCCCCACACACTGAAACCCATCACCACAAAATGAAACCCATCCCCACACACTGAAAGACCTTCCCACACACTGAAACCCTTCCCCACACACTGAAACCCTTCCCCACACACTGAAACACATCTCCACACACTGAAACACATCCCCACACACTAAAACACCTTCCCCAAAATACTGAAACCCCTTCCTCACAAACTAAAACACCTTCCGCACACACTGAAACACCTTCCCCACACACTGAAACACCTTCCCCAAACATTGCCACACATCGCCGCACGCTGAAACACCTTCCCCACACGCTGAAACCCCTTCCCCAAACACTGTAACCCTTCCCCAAACACTGATATCCATTCACCACACACTGAAACACATTCCCCACACACTGAAACATTTCCAAACACACTGAAACACATTCCGCACACACTGAAACCCCTTTCCCACACACTGAGACACCTTCTGCACTCACCGAAAGACCTTCCCCACACACTGAAACCCCTTCCCCACCCACTGAAACCCCTTCCGCACATACTGAAAAATCTTCCCCACACACTGAAACCCCTTCCCCACACACTGAAACCCCTTCCGCACACAGTTAAAACCTTCCCCACACGCTGAAACACCTTCCCCACACACTGAAACACATCCCCACACACTGAAACCCCTTCTCCACACACTGAAACAATTCCCCACAAACTGAAACCCCTTCCACACACAGTGAAATCCTTCCCCACACACTGAAACCCCTTACGCACACACTGAAACACATCCCCACACACTGAAACCCCTTCCCCACACACTGAAACACCTTCCCCAAACACTGAAACACCTTCCCCACACACTGAAACATCTTCCCCAAACACTGAAACACATCCCCACACACTGAAACACATTCCCACACACTAAAACACCTTCCCCACACACTGAAACCCCTTCCCCACACACTGAAACACCTTCGCCACACACTGAAACACCTTCCCCACACACAGAAATACCATCCCCACACACTGAAACGCCTTCTCCACACACTGAAACCCTTCCCCACACACTGAAACCCATCGCCACACACTGAAACCCATCCCCACACACTGAAACCCCTTCCCCACACACTGGAACCCTACCCCACACACTGAAACACCTTCCCCATGAAATGAAACCCCTTCCCCACACACTGAAACAGCTTCCCCACACACTGAAACCGCTTCCCCACACACTGAAACACCAACCCCACACACTGATACACCTACCCCACAGACTGAAACCCCTTCCCCACACACTGAAACCCCTTCCCCACACACTGAAACACCTTCCCCAAACACTGGAACCCTTCCCCATACACTGAAAATCCTTCCCCACACACTGAAACCCTTCCCCACACACTGAAACCCCTTCCCACACATTGAAACACCTTCCCCACACACTGAAACACCTTCCCCACACACTGAAACCCCTGCCACACACACTGAAACACCGTCCCCACGCAACAAAACACCTTCCTCACACACTGAAACACCTTCCACACACACTGCAACCCTTCCCCACACACTGAAACACCTTCCCCACACACTGGAAACCCTTCCCCACACACTGAAACCCCTTCCCCACACACTGGAAACCCTTCTCCACACACTGAAACCCCTTCACCACACACTGAAACACCTTCCCCACACACTGAAACGCCATCCCCACACACTGCAACACATCGCCGCACACTGAAACACCTTCCCCACACGCTGAAACTCCTTCCCCAAACACTGTAACCCTTCCCCAAACACTGATACCCATTCACCACACACAGAAACACATTCCCACACCCTGAAACATTTCCAAACACACTGAAACACATTCCGCACACACTGAAACCCCTTCCCCAAACACTGAAACCCCTTCTGCACTCACTGAAAGACCTTCCCCACACACTGAAACCCCTTCCCCACACACTGAAACCCCTTCCGCACATCCTGAAAAATCTTCCCCACACGCTGAAACCCCTTCCCCACACACTGAAACCCCTTCCGCACTCAGTTAAAACCTTCCCCACACACTGACACACCTTCCCCACACACTGAAACACATCCCCACACACTGAAACCCCTTCCCCACACACTGATACAATTCCCCACAAACTGAAACCCCTTCCACACACAGTGAAACCCTTCCCCACACACTGAAACCCCTTACGCACACACTGAAACACATCGCCACACACAGAAACCCCTTCCCCACACACTGAAACACCTTCCCCAAACACTGAAACACCTTCCCCACACACTGAAACCCATTCCGCACACACTGAAACATCTTCCCCACAAACTGAAAACCTTCCCCACACACTGAAACACATTCCCCACAAACTGAAACCCTTCCCCACACACGGAAATCCCTTCCCCACACACTAAAACACCTTCCCCACACACTGAAACAACTTCCCCACACACTGAGACCCCCTTCCCCACAAAATGAAACACCTTCCCCATACACTGAAACACCTTCCCCACACACTGAAACCCCTTCCGCTCACTCTGAAACACCTTCCCCACACACCAAAACACTTCCCCACACACTGAAACACCTTCCCCACAACCTGAAACACTTCCCCACACACTGAAACTCCTTCCCCGGACACTGGAAACCCTTGCCCACACACTGAAACCCCTTCCCGACTCTCAGAAACACATTCCCCACACACTGAAACCCCATCCCCATAAACTGCAACACATCCCCACACACTAAAACACCTTCCCCAAACACTGAAACCCATTCAACACACAATGAAACATATTCCCCACACACTGAAACCCTTCCAAACACACAGAATCACAATTCCCACACAATGAAACCCCTTCCCCACACACTGAAACGCCTTCCCCACACACTGAAACACCTTCCCCACACACTGAAACCCCTTCCGCATACAATGCAACTCATCCCCACACACTGAAACCCATCACCACAAAATGAAACCCATCCCCACACACTGAAAGACCTTCCCCACACACTGAAACCCTTCCCCACACACTGAAACCCTTCCCCACACACTGAAACACATCTCCACACACTGAAACACATCCCCCACACACTAAAACACCTTCCCCAAAATACTGAAACCCCTTCCTCACAAACTAAAACACCTTCCGCACACACTGAAACACCTTCCCCACACACTGAAACACCTTCCCCAAACATTGCCACACATCGCCGCACGCTGAAACACCTTCCCCACACGCTGAAACCCCTTCCCCAAACACTGTAACCCTTCCCAAACACTGATATCCATTCACCACACACTGAAACACATTCCCCACACACTGAAACATTTCCAAACACACTGAAACACATTCCGCACACACTGAAACCCCTTTCCCACACACTGAGACACCTTCTGCACTCACCGAAAGACCTTCCCCACACACTGAAACCCCTTCCCCACACACTGAAACCCATCACCACACAATGAAACCCATCCCCACACACTGAAAGACCTTCCCCACACACTGAAAACCTTCCCCACACACTGAAACACATCTCCACACACTGAAACACATCCCCACACACTAAAACACCTTCCCCACATACTGAAACCCCTTCCTCACAAACTAAAACACCTTCCCCACACACTGAAACACCTTTCCCACACACTGAGACCCCTTCTGCACTCACCGAAAGACCTTCCCCACACACTGAAACCCCTTCCCCACACACTGAAACCCCTTCCGCACATACTGAAAATCTTCCCCACACACTGAAACCCCTTCCCCACACACTGAAACCCCTTCCGCACACAGTTAAAACCTTCCCCACACGCTGAAACACCTTCCCCAGACACTGAAACACATCCCCACACACTGAAACCCCTTCCCCACACACTGAAACAATTCCCCACAAACTGAAACCCCTTCCACACACAGTGAAACCCTTCCCCACACACTGAAACCCCTTACGCACACACTGAAACACATCCCCACACACTGAAACCCCTTCACCACACACTGAAACACCTTCCCCAAACACTGAAACACCTTCCCCACACACTGAAACATCTTCCCCACACACTGAAACACATCCCCACACACTGAAACACATTCCCACACACTAAAACACCTTCCCCACACACTGAAACCCCTTCCCCACACACTGAAACACCTTCGCCACACACTGAAACACCTTCCCCACACACAGAAATACCATCCCCACACACTGAAACGCCTTCTCCACACACTGAAACCCTTCCCCACACACTGAAACCCATCGCCGCACACTGAAACCCATCCCCACACACTGAAACCCCTTCCCCACACACTGGAACCCTACACCACACACTGAAACACCTTCCCCATAAAACTGAAACCCCTTCCCCACACACTGAAACAGCTTCCCCACACACTGAAACACCAACCCCACACACTGATACACCTACCCCACAGACTGAAACCCCTTCCCCACACACTGAAACCCCTTCCCCACACACTGAAACACCTTCCCCAAACACTGGAACCCTTCCCCATACACTGAAAATCCTTCCCCACACACTGAAACCCTTCCCCACACACTGAAACCCCTTCCCACACATTGAAACACCTTCCCCACACACTGAAACACCTTCCCCACACACTGAAACCCCTTCCACACACACTGAAACACCGTCCCCACGCAACAAAACACCTTCCGCACACACTGAAACACCTTCCACACACACTGAAACCCTTCCCCACACACTGAAACACCTTCCCCACACACTGGAAACCCTTCCCCACACACTGAAACCCCTTCCCCACACACTGGAAACCCTTCCCCACACACTGAAACCCCTTCCCCACACACTGAAAGCCCTTCCCCACACACTGAAACGCCATCCCCACACACTGCAACACATCGCAGCACACTGAAACACCTTCCCCACACGCTGAAACCCCTTCCCCAAACACTGTAACCCTTCCCCAAACACTGATACCCATTCACCACACACTGAAACATTTCCAAACACACTGAAACACATTCCGCACACACTGAAACCCCTTCCCCACACACTGAAACCCCTTCTGCACTCACTGAAAGACCTTCCCCACACACTGAAACCCCATCCCCACACACTGAAACCCCTTCCGCACATACTGAAAAATCTTCCCCACACACTGAAACCCCTTCCCCACACACTGAAACCCCTTCCGCACACAGTTAAAACCTTCCCCACACACTGACACACCTTCCCCACACACTGAAACAATTCCCCACAAACTGAAACCCCTTCCACACACAGTGAAACCCTTCCCCACACACTGAAACCCCTTACGCACACACTGAAACACATCCCCACACACAGAAACCCCTTCCCCACACACTGAAACACCTTCCCCAAACACTGAAACACATCCCCACTCACTGAAACCCCTTCCCCACACACTGAAACAATTCCCCACAAACTGAAACCCCTTCCACACACAGTGAAACCCTTCCCCACACACTGAAACCCCTTACGCACACACTGAAACACATCCCCACACACAGAAACCCCTTCCCCACACACTGAAACACCTTCCCCAAACACTGAAACACCTTCCCCACACACTGAAACATCTTCCCCACACACTGAAACCCCTTCCGCACACACTGAAACATCTTCCCCACAAACTGAAAACCTTCCCCACACACTGAAACACATTCCCCACAAAGTGAAACCCTTCCCCACACACGGAAATCCCTTCCCCACACACTAAAACACCTTCCCCACACACTGAAACAACTTCCCCACACACTGAGACCCCTTCCCCACAAACTGAAACACCTTCCCCATACACTGAAACACCTTCCCCACACACTGAAACCCCTTCCGCTCACTCTGAAACACCTTCCCCACACACCGAAACACTTCCCCACACACTGAAACACCTTCCCCACAACCTGAAACACTTCCCCACACACTGAAACTCCTTCCCCGGACACTGGAAACCCTTCCCCACACACTGAAACCCCTTCCCGACTCTCAGAAACACATTCCCCACACACTGAAACCCCATCCCCATAAACTGCAACACATCCCCACACACTAAAACACCTTCCCCACACACTGAAACCCATTCAACACACAATGAAACACATTCCCCACACACTGAAACCCTTCCAAACACACAGAATCACAATTCCCACACAATGAAACCCCTTCCCCACACACTGAAACGCCTTCCCCACACACTGAAACACCTTCCCCACACACTGAAACCCCTTCCGCATCCAATACAACTCATCCCCACACACTGAAACCCATCACCACACAATGAAACCCATCCCCACACACTGAAAGACCTTCCCCACACACTGAAACCCTTCCCCACACACTGAAACACATCTCCACACACTGAAACACATCCCCACACACTAAAACACCTTCCCCACATACTGAAACCCCTTCCTCACAAACTAAAACACCTTCCCCACACACTGAAACACCTTCCCCACACACTGAAACGCCATCCCAACACACTGCAACACATCGCCGCACACTGAAACACCTTCCCCACACGCTGAAACCCCTTCCCCAAACACTGTAACCCTTCCCCAAACACTGATATCCATTCACCACACACTGAAACACATTCCCCACACACTGAAACATTTCCAAACACACTGAAACACATTCCGCACACACTGAAACCCCTTTCCCACACACTGAAACCCCTTCTGCACTCACTGAAAGACCTTCCCCACACACTGAAACCCCTTCCGCACAGACTGAAAAATCTTCCCCACACACTGAAACCCCTTCCCCACACACTGAAACCCCTTCCGCACACAGTTAAAACCTTCCCCACACGCTGAAACACCGTCCCCACACACTGAAACACATCCCCACACACTGAAACCCCTTCCCCACACACTGAAACAATTCCCCACAAACTGAAACCCCTTCCACACACAGTGAAAACCTTCCCCACACACTGAAACCCCTTACGCACACACTGAAACACATCCCCACACACAGAAACCCCTTCCCCACACACTGAAACACCTTCCCCAAACACTGAAACACCTTCCCCACACACTGAAACATCTTCCCCACACAGTGAAACCCCTTCCGCACACACTGAAACACCTTCCCCACTCACTGAAACGCCATCCCCACACACTGCAACACATTGCCGCACACTGAAACACCTTCCCCACACGCTGAAACCCCTTCCAAAAAAACTGTAACCCTTCCCCAAACACTGATACCCATTCACCACACACTGAAACACATTGCCCACACACTGAAACATTTCCAAACACACTAAAACACATTCTGCACACACTGAAACCCATCCCCACACACTGAAACCCCTTCTGCACTCACTGAAAGACCTTCCCCACACACTGAAACCCCTTCCCTACACACTGAAACCCCTTCCGCACATACTGAAAAATCTTCCCCACACACTGAAACCCCTTCCCCACACACTGAAACCCATTCCGCACACAGTTAAAACCTTCCCCACACACTGAAACACCTTCCCCACACACTGAAACACATCCCCACACACTAAAACCCCTTCCCCACACACTGAAACAATTCCCCACAAACTGAAACCCCTTCCACACACAGTGAAACCCTTCCCCACACACTGAAACCCCTTACGCACACACTGAAACACATCGCCACACACAGAAACCCCTTCCCCACACACTGAAACACCTTCCCCAAACACTGAAACACCTTCCCCACACACTGAAACCCATTCCGCACACACTGAAACATCTTCCCCACAAACTGAAAACCTTCCCCACACACTGAAACACATTCCCCACAAACTGAAACCCTTCCCCACACACGGAAATCCCTTCCCCACACACTAAAACACCTTCCCCACACACTGAAACAACTTCCCCACACACTGAGACCCCTTCCCCACAAAATGAAACACCTTCCCCATACACTGAAACACCTTCCCCACACACTGAAACCCCTTCCGCTCACTCTGAAACACCTTCCCCACACACCAAAACACTTCCCCACACACTGAAACACCTTCCCCACAACCTGAAACACTTCCCCACACACTGAAACTCCTTCCCCGGACACTGGAAACCCTTGCCCACACACTGAAACCCCTTCCCGACTCTCAGAAACACATTCCCCACACACTGAAACCCCATCCCCATAAACTGCAACACATCCCCACACACTAAAACACCTTCCCCAAACACTGAAACCCATTCAACACACAATGAAACATATTCCCCACACACTGAAACCCTTCCAAACACACAGAATCACAATTCCCACACAATGAAACCCCTTCCCCACACACTGAAACGCCTTCCCCACACACTGAAACACCTTCCCCACACACTGAAACCCCTTCCGCATCCAATGCAACTCATCCCCACACACTGAAACCCATCACCACACAATGAAACCCATCCCCACACACTGAAAGACCTTCCCCACACACTGAAAACCTTCCCCACACACTGAAACACATCTCCACACACTGAAACACATCCCCACACACTAAAACACCTTCCCCACATACTGAAACCCCTTCCTCACAAACTAAAACACCTTCCCCACACACTGAAACACCTTTCCCACACACTGAGGCCCCTTCTGCACTCACCGAAAGACCTTCCCCACACACTGAAACCCCTTCCCCACACACTGAAACCCCTTCCGCACATACTGAAAAATCTTCCCCACACACTGAAACCCCTTCCCCACACACTGAAACCCCTTCCGCACACAGTTAAAACCTTCCCCACACGCTGAAACACCTTCCCCAGACACTGAAACACATCCCCACACACTGAAACCCCTTCCCCACACACTGAAACAATTCCCCACAAACTGAAACCCCTTCCACACACAGTGAAACCCTTCCCCACACACTGAAACCCCTTACGCACACACTGAAACACATCCCCACACACTGAAACCCCTTCACCACACACTGAAACACCTTCCCCAAACACTGAAACACCTTCCCCACACACTGAAACATCTTCCCCACACACTGAAACACATCCCCACACACTGAAACACATTCCCACACACTAAAACACCTTCCCCACACACTGAAACCCCTTCCCCACACACTGAAACACCTTCGCCACACACTGAAACACCTTCCCCACACACAGAAATACCATCCCCACACACTGAAACGCCTTCTCCACACACTGAAACCCTTCCCCACACACTGAAACCCATCGCCGCACACTGAAACCCATCCCCACACACTGAAACCCCTTCCCCACACACTGGAACCCTACACCACACACTGAAACACCTTCCCCATAAAACTGAAACCCCTTCCCCACACACTGAAACAGCTTCCCCACACACTGAAACACCAACCCCACACACTGATACACCTACCCCACAGACTGAAACCCCTTCCCCACACACTGAAACCCCTTCCCCACACACTGAAACACCTTCCCCAAACACTGGAACCCTTCCCCATACACTGAAAATCCTTCCCCACACACTGAAACCCTTCCCCACACACTGAAACCCCTTCCCACACATTGAAACACCTTCCCCACACACTGAAACACCTTCCCCACACACTGAAACCCCTTCCACACACACTGAAACACCGTCCCCACGCAACAAAACACCTTCCGCACACACTGAAACACCTTCCACACACACTGAAACCCTTCCCCACACACTGAAACACCTTCCCCACACACTGGAAACCCTTCCCCACACACTGAAACCCCTTCCCCACACACTGGAAACCCTTCCCCACACACTGAAACCCCTTCCCCACACACTGAAACACCTTCCCCACACACTGAAACGCCATCCCCACACACTGCAACACATCGCAGCACACTGAAACACCTTCCCCACACGCTGAAACCCCTTCCCCAAACACTGTAACCCTTCCCCAAACACTGATACCCATTCACCACACACTGAAACATTTCCAAACACACTGAAACACATTCCGCACACACTGAAACCCCTTCCCCACACACTGAAACCCCTTCTGCACTCACTGAAAGACCTTCCCCACACACTGAAACCCCATCCCCACACACTGAAACCCCTTCCGCACATACTGAAAAATCTTCCCCACACACTGAAACCCCTTCCCCACACACTGAAACCCCTTCCGCACACAGTTAAAACCTTCCCCACACACTGACACACCTTCCCCACACACTGAAACAATTCCCCACAAACTGAAACCCCTTCCACACACAGTGAAACCCTTCCCCACACACTGAAACCCCTTACGCACACACTGAAACACATCCCCACACACAGAAACCCCTTCCCCACACACTGAAACACCTTCCCCAAACACTGAAACACATCCCCACTCACTGAAACCCCTTCCCCACACACTGAAACAATTCCCCACAAACTGAAACCCCTTCCACACACAGTGAAACCCTTCCCCACACACTGAAACCCCTTACGCACACACTGAAACACATCCCCACACACAGAAACCCCTTCCCCACACACTGAAACACCTTCCCCAAACACTGAAACACCTTCCCCACACACTGAAACATCTTCCCCACACACTGAAACCCCTTCCGCACACACTGAAACATCTTCCCCACAAACTGAAAACCTTCCCCACACACTGAAACACATTCCCCACAAAGTGAAACCCTTCCCCACACACGGAAATCCCTTCCCCACACACTAAAACACCTTCCCCACACACTGAAACAACTTCCCCACACACTGAGACCCCTTCCCCACAAACTGAAACACCTTCCCCATACACTGAAACACCTTCCCCACACACTGAAACCCCTTCCGCTCACTCTGAAACACCTTCCCCACACACCGAAACACTTCCCCACACACTGAAACACCTTCCCCACAACCTGAAACACTTCCCCACACACTGAAACTCCTTCCCCGGACACTGGAAACCCTTCCCCACACACTGAAACCCCTTCCCGACTCTCAGAAACACATTCCCCACACACTGAAACCCCATCCCCATAAACTGCAACACATCCCCACACACTAAAACACCTTCCCCACACACTGAAACCCATTCAACACACAATGAAACACATTCCCCACACACTGAAACCCTTCCAAACACACAGAATCACAATTCCCACACAATGAAACCCCTTCCCCACACACTGAAACGCCTTCCCCACACACTGAAACACCTTCCCCACACACTGAAACCCCTTCCGCATCCAATACAACTCATCCCCACACACTGAAACCCATCACCACACAATGAAACCCATCCCCACACACTGAAAGACCTTCCCCACACACTGAAACCCTTCCCCACACACTGAAACACATCTCCACACACTGAAACACATCCCCACACACTAAAACACCTTCCCCACATACTGAAACCCCTTCCTCACAAACTAAAACACCTTCCCCACACACTGAAACACCTTCCCCACACACTGAAACGCCATCCCAACACACTGCAACACATCGCCGCACACTGAAACACCTTCCCCACACGCTGAAACCCCTTCCCCAAACACTGTAACCCTTCCCCAAACACTGATATCCATTCACCACACACTGAAACACATTCCCCACACACTGAAACATTTCCAAACACACTGAAACACATTCCGCACACACTGAAACCCCTTTCCCACACACTGAAACCCCTTCTGCACTCACTGAAAGACCTTCCCCACACACTGAAACCCCTTCCGCACAGACTGAAAAATCTTCCCCACACACTGAAACCCCTTCCCCACACACTGAAACCCCTTCCGCACACAGTTAAAACCTTCCCCACACGCTGAAACACCGTCCCCACACACTGAAACACATCCCCACACACTGAAACCCCTTCCCCACACACTGAAACAATTCCCCACAAACTGAAACCCCTTCCACACACAGTGAAAACCTTCCCCACACACTGAAACCCCTTACGCACACACTGAAACACATCCCCACACACAGAAACCCCTTCCCCACACACTGAAACACCTTCCCCAAACACTGAAACACCTTCCCCACACACTGAAACATCTTCCCCACACAGTGAAACCCCTTCCGCACACACTGAAACACCTTCCCCACTCACTGAAACGCCATCCCCACACACTGCAACACATTGCCGCACACTGAAACACCTTCCCCACACGCTGAAACCCCTTCCCCAAACACTGTAACCCTTCCCCAAACACTGATACCCATTCACCACACACTGAAACACATTCCCCACACACTGAAACATTTCCAAACACACTAAAACACATTCTGCACACACTGAAACCCATCCCCACACACTGAAACCCCTTCTGCACTCACTGAAAGACCTTCCCCACACACTGAAACCCCTTCCCTACACACTGAAACCCCTTCCGCACATACTGAAAAATCTTCCCCACACACTGAAACCCCTTCCCCACACACTGAAACCCATTCCGCACACAGTTAAAACCTTCCCCACACACTGAAACACCTTCCCCACACACTGAAACACATCCCCACACACTAAAACCCCTTCCCCACACACTGAAACAATTCCCCACAAACTGAAACCCCTTCCACACACAGTGAAATCCTTCCCCTCACACTGAAACCCCTTACGCACACACTGAAACCCCTTCCCCACACACTGAAACACCTTCCCCAAACACTGAAACACCTTCCCCACACACTGAAACACCTTCCCCACACACTGAAACCCCTTCCGCACACACTGAAACATCTTCCCCACACACTGAAAACCTTCCCCACACACTGAAACACATTCCACAGAAACTGAAACCCTTCCCCACACACGGAAATCCCTTCCCCACACACTAAAACACCTTCCCCACACACTGAAACAACTTCCCCACACACTGAGACCCCTTCCCCACAAACTGAAACACCTTCCCCATACAGTGAAACACCTTCCCCACACACTGAAACCCCTTCCGCACACTCTGAAACACCTTCCCCACACACCGAAACCCTTCCCCACACACTGAAACACCTTCCCCACAACCTGTAACACTTCCCCACACACTGAAACTCCTTCCCCGGACACTGGAAACCCTTCCCCACACACTAAAACCCCTTCCCGACTCTCAGAAACACATTCCCCACACACTGAAACCCCATCCCCATAAACTGAAACACATCTCCACACACGAAAACACCTTCCCCACACACTGAAACACCTACCCCACAGACTGAAACCCCTTCCCCACACACTGAAACCCCTTCCCCACACACTGAAACACCTTCCCCACACACTGAAACCCTTCCCCATACACTGAAAATCCTTCCCCACACACTGAAACCCTTCCCCACACACTGAAACCCCTTCCCACACATTGAAACACCTTCCCCACACACTGAAACACCTTCCCCACACACTGAAACCCCTTCCACACACACTGAAACACCTTCCCCACGCAACAAAACACCTTCCTCACACACTGAAACCGCTTCCGCACACACTGAAACACCTTCCACACACACTGAAACCCTTCCCCACACACTGAAACACCTTCCCCACACACTGGAAACCCTTCCCCACACACTGAAACCCCTTCCACACAGTGGAAACCCTTCCCCACACACTGAAACCCCTTCCCCACACACTGAAACACCTTCCCCACACACTGAAACGCCATCCCCACACACTGCAACAGATCGCCGCACACTGAAACACCTTCCCCACACGCTGAAACCCCTTCCCCAAACACTGTAACCCTTCCCCAAACACTGATACCCATTCACCACACACTGAAACACTTTCCCCACACACTGAAACATTTCCAAACACACTGAAACACATTCCGCACACACTGAAACCCCTTCCCCACACACTGAAACCCCTTCTGCACTCACTGAAAGACCTTCCCCACACACTGAAACCCCTTCCCCACACACTGAAACCCCTTCCGCACACAGTTAAAACCTTCCCCAAACGCTGAAACACCTTCCCCACACACTGAAACACATCCCCACACACTGAAACCCCTTCCCCACACACTGACACAATTCCTCACAAACTGAAACCCCTTCCATACACAGTGAAACCCTTCCCCACACACTGAAACCCCTTACGCACGCACTGAAACACATCCCCACACACTGAAACCCCTTCCCCACACACTGAAACACCTTCCCCAAACACTGAAACACCTTCCCCACACACTGAAACATCTTCCCAACACACTGAAACCCCTTCCGCACACACTGAAACACCTTCCCCACGCACTGAAATGCCATCCCCACACACTGCAACACATCGCCGCACACTGAAACACCTTCCCCACACGCTGAAACCCCTTCCCCAAACATTGTAACCCTTCCCCAAACACTGATACCCATTCACCACACACTGAAACACATTCCCCACACACTGAAACATTTCCAAACACACTAAAACACATTCTGCACACACTGAAACCCCTTCCCCACACACTGAAACCCCTTCTGCACTCACTGAAAGACCTTCCCCACACACTGAAACCCCTTCCCTACACACTGAAACCCCTTCCGCACAAACTGAAAAATCTTCCCCACACACTGAAACCCCTTCCCCACACACTGAAACCCCTTCCACACACAGTTAAAACCTTCCCCACACACTGAAACACCTTCCCCACATACTGAAACACATCCCCAAACACTGAAACCCCTTCCCCACACACTGAAACAATTCCCCACAAACTGAAACCCCTTCCACACACAGTGAATCCCTTCCCCTCACACTGAAACCCCTTACGCACACACTGAAACCCCTTCCCCACACACTGAAACACCTTCCCCAAACACTGAAACACCTTCCCCACACACTGAAACACTTTCCCCACACACTGAAACCCCTTCCGCACACACTGAAACATCTTCCCCACACACTGAAAACCTTCCCCACACACTGAAACACATTCCCCGCAAACTGAAACCCTTCCCCACACACGGAAATCCCTTCCCCACACACTAAAACACCTTCCCCACACACTGAAACAACTTCCCCACACACTGAGACCCCTTCCCCACAAACTGAAACACCTTCCCCATACACTGAAACACCTTCCCCACACACTGAAACCCCTTCCGCACACTCTGAAACACCTTCCCCACACACCGAAACCCTTCCCCACACACTGAAACACCTTCCCCATAACCTGAAACACTTCCCCACACACTGAAACTCCTTCCCCGGACACTGGAAACCCTTCCCCACACACTGAAACCCCTTCCCGACTCTCAGAAACACATTCCCCACACACTGAAACCCCATCCCCATAAACTGCAACACATCCCCACACACGAAAACACCTTCCCCACACACTGAAACACCTACCCCACAGACTGAAACCCCTTCCCCACACACTGAAACCCCTTCCCCACACACTGAAACACCTTCCCCACACACTGAAACCCTTCCCCATACACTGAAAATCCTTCCCCACACACTGAAACCCTTCTCCACACACTGAAACCCCTTCCCACACATTGAAATACCTTCCCCACACACTGAAACACCTTCCCCACACACTGAAACCCCTTCCACACACACTGAAACACCTTCCCCACGCAACAAAACACCTTCCTCACACACTGAAACCGCTTCCGCACACACTGAAACACCTTCCACACACACTGAAACAACTTCCCCACACACTGAGACCCCTTCCCCACAAACTGAAACACCTTCCCCATACAGTGAAACACCTTCCCCACACACTGAAACCGCTTCCGCACACACTGAAACACCTTCCACACACACTGAATCCCTTCCCCACACACTGAAACACCTTCCCCACACACTGGAAACCCTTCCCCACACACTGAAACCCCTTCCACACACACTGAAAACCCTTCCCCACACACTGAAACCCCTTCCCCACACACTGAAACACCTTCCCCACACACTGAAACGCCATCCCCACACACTGCAACACATCGCCGCACACTGAAACACCTTCCCCACACGCTGAAACCCCTTCCCCAAACACTGTAACCCTTCCCCAAACACTGATACCCATTCACCACACACTGAAACACATTCCCCACACACTGAAACATTTCCAAACACACTGAAACACATTCCGCACACACTGAAACCCCTTCCCCACACACTGAAACCCCTTCTGCACTCACTGAAAGACCTTCCCCACACACTGAAACCCCTTCCCCACACACTGAAACCCCTTCCGCACATACTGAAAAATCTTCCCCACACACTGAAACCCCTTCCCCACACACTGAAACCCCTTCCGCACACAGTTAAAACCTTCCCCACACACTGACACACCTTCCCCACACACTGAAACACATCCCCAAAAACTGAAACCCCTTCCCCACACACTGAAACAATTCCCCACAAACTGAAACCCCTTCCACACACAGTGAAACCCTTCCCCACACACTGAAACCCCTTACGCACACACTGAAACACATCCCCACACACAGAAACCCCTTCCCCACACACTGAAACACCTTCCCCAAACAGTGAAACACCTTCCCCACACACTGAAACACCTTCCCCACACACTGAAACCCCTTCCGCACACACTGAAACATCTTCCCCACACACTGAAAACCTTCCCCACACACTGAAACACATTCCCCACAAACTGAAACCCTTCCCCACACACGGAAATCCCTTCCCCACACACTAAAACACCTTCCCCACACACTGAAACAACTTCCCCACACACTGAGACCCCTTCCCCACAAACTGAAACACCTTCCCCATACACTGAAACACCTTCCCCACACACTGAAACCCCTTCTGCTCACTCTGAAACACCTTCCCCACATACCGAAACACTTCCCCACACACTGAAACACCTTCCCCACAACCTGAAACACTTCCCCACACACTGAAACTCCTTCCCCGGACACTGGAAACCCATCCCCACACACTGAAACCCCTTCCCGACTCTCAGAAACACATTCCCCACACACTGAAACCCCATCCCCATAAACTGCAACACATCCCCACACACGAAAACACCTTCCCCAAACACTGAAACCCATTCAACACACAATGAAACACATTCCCCACACACTGAAACCCTTTCAAACACACAGAATCACAATTCCCACACAATGAAACCCCTTCCCCACACACTGAAACGCCTTCCCCACACACTGAAACACCTTCCCCACACACTGAAACCCCTTCCGCATACAATGCAACTCATCCCCACACACTGAAACCCATCACCACAAAATGAAACCCATCCCCACACACTGAAAGACCTTCCCCACACACTGAAACCCTTCCCCACACACTGAAACACATCTCCACACACTGAAACACATCCCCACACACTAAAACACCTTCCCCAAAATACTGAAACACCTTCCTCACAAACTAAAACACCTTTCCCACACACTGAAACACCTTCCCCACACACTGAAACGCCATCCCCACACACTGCAACACATCGTGGCACACTGAAACACCTTCCCCACACGCTGAAACCCCTACCCCAAACACTGTAACCCTTCCCCAAACACTGATATCCATTCACCACACACTGAAACACATTCCCCACACACTGAAACATTTCCAAACACACTGAAACACATTCCGCACACACTGAAACCCCTTTACCACAGACTGAAACCCCTTCTGCACTCACTGAAAGACCTTCCCCACACGCTGAAACCCCTTCCCCACACACTGAAACCCCTTCTGCACATACTGAAAAATCTTCCCCACACACTGAAACCCCTTCCCCACACACTGAAACCCCTTCCGCACACAGTTAAAACCTTCCCCACACACTGAAACACCTTCGCCACACACTGAAACACATCCCCACACACTGAAACCCCTTCCCCACACACTGAAACACCTTCCCCAAACACTGAAACACCTTCCCCACACACTGAAACACCTTCCCCACACACTGAAACCCCTTCCGCACACACTGAAACATCTTCCCCACACACTGAAAACCTTCCCCACACACTGAAACACATTCCCCGCAAACTGAACCCTTCCCCACACACGGAAATCCCTTCCCCACACACTAAAACACCTTCCCCACACACTGAAACAACTTCCCCACACACTGAGACCCCTTCCCCACAAACTGAAACACCTTCCCCATACACTGAAAGACCTTCCCCACACACTGAAACCCCTTCTGCTCACTCTGAAACACCTTCCCCACACACCGAAACACTTCCCCACACACTGAAACACCTTCCGCACAACCTGAAAAACTTCCCCACACACTGAAACTCCTTTCCCGGACACTGGAAACCCTTCCCCACACACTGAAACCCCTTCCCGACTCTCAGAAACACATTCCCCACACACTGAAACCCCATCCCCATAAACTGCAACACATCCCCACACACTAAAACACCTTCCCCAAACACTGAAACCCATTCAACACACAATGAAACACATTCCCCACACACTGAAACCCTTCCAAACACACAGAATCACAATTCCCACACAATGAAACCCCTTCCCCACACACTGAAACGCCTTCCCCACACACTGAAACACCTTCCCCACACACTGAAACCCCTTCCGCATACAATGCAACTCATCCCCACACACTGAAACCCATCACCACACAATGAAACCCATCCCCACACACTGAAAGACCTTCCCCACACACTGAAACCCTTCCCCACACACTGAAACACATCTCCACACACTGAAACACATCCCCACACACTAAAACACCTTCGCCACATACTGAAACCCCTTCCTCACAAACTAAAACACCTTCCCCACACACTGAAACACCTTCCCCACACACTGAAACGCCATCCCCACACACTGCAACACATCGTGGCACACTGAAACACCTTCCCCACACGCTGAAACCCCTTCCCCAAACACTGTAACCCTTCCCCAAACACTGATATCCATTCACCACACACTGAAACACATTCCCCACACACTGAAACATTTCCAAACACACTGAAACACATTCCACACACACTGAAACCCCTTTACCACACACTGAAACCCCTTCTGCACTCACTGAAAGACCTTCCCCACACACTGAAACCCCTTCCCCACACACTGAAACCCCTTCTGCACATACTGAAAAATCTTCCCCACACACTGAAACCCCTTCCCCACACACTGAAACCCCTTCCCCACACAGTTAAAACCTTCCCCACACGCTGAAACACCTTCGCCACACACTGAAACACATCCCCACACACTGAAACCCCTTCCCCACACACTGAAACAATTCCCCACAAACTGAAACCCCTTCCGCACACAGTGAAACCCTTCCCCACACACTGAAACCCCTTACGCACACACTGAAACACATCCCCACACACTGAAACCCCTTCCCCACACACTGAAACACCTTCCCCAAACACTGAAACACCTTCCCAAAACACTGATACATCTTCCCCACACACTGAAACCCCTTCCACACACACTGAAACACCTTCCCCACTCACTGAAACGCCATCCCCACACACTGCAACACATCGCCGCACACTGAAACACCTTCCCCACACGCTGAAAACCCTTCCCCAAACACTGTAACCCTTCCCCAAACACTGATACCCATTCACCACACACTGAAACCCCTTCCGCACACAGTGAAACCCTTCCCCTCACACTGAAACCCCTTATGCACACACTGAAACACATCCCCACACACTGAAACCCCTTCCCCACACACTGAAACACCTTCCCCAAACACTGAAACACCTTCCCAAAACACTGATACATCTTCCCCACACACTGAAACCCCTTCCACACACACTGAAACACCTTCCCCACTCACTGAAACGCCATCCCCACACACTGCAACACATCGCCGCACACTGAAACACCTTCCCCACACGCTGAAACCCCTTCCCCAAACAATGTAACCCTTCCCCAAACACTGATACCCATTCACCACACACTGAAACCCCTTCCCCACACACTGAAACACCTTCCCCAAACACTGAAACAACTTCCCCACACACTGAAACACCTTCCCCACACACTGAAACCCCTTCCGCACACCATGAAACATCTTCCCCACACACTGAAAACCTTCCCCACACACTGAAACACATTCCCCACAAACTGAAACCCTTCCCCACACACGGAAATCCCTTCCCCACACACTAAAACAACTTCCCCACACACTGAAACAACTTCCCCACACACTGAGACCCCTTCCCCACAAACTGAAACACCTTCCCCATACACTGAAACACCTTCCCCACACACTGAAACCCCTTCCGCACACTCTGAAACACCTTCCCCACACACCGAAAACCTTCCCCACACACTGAAACACCTTCCCCACAACCTGAAACACTTCCCCACACACTGAAACTCCTTCCCCGGACACTGGAAACCCTTCCCCACACACTGAAACCCCTTCCCGACTCTCAGAATCACAATTCCCACACAATGAAACCCCTTCCCAACACACTGAAACGCCTTCCCCACACACTGAAACACCTTCCCCACACACTGAAACCCCTTCCGCATACAATGCAACTCATCCCCACACACTGAAACCCATCACCACACAATGAAACCCATCCCCACACACTGAAAGACCTTCCCCACACACTGAAACCCTTTCCCACACACTGAAACACATCTCCACACACTGAAACACATCACCACACACTGAAACCCATCCCCACATACTGAAACCCCTTCCTCACAAACTAAAACACCTTCCCCACACACTGAAACACCTTCGCCATACACTGAAATACCATCCCCACACACTGAAACACCTTTCCCACACACAGAAACCCCATCCCCAGACACTTAAACACCTTCCACACATACTGAAACACCTTCCCCACACCATGAAATACCATCCCCACACACTGGGACACCTATCCCACACACTGAAACCCCTTCCCCACACACTGGAACCCTACCCCACACACTGAAACACCTTCCCCAAACACTGAGACCCCTTCCCCACACACTGAAACAGCTTCCCCACACACTGAAACACCTTCCCCACACACTGAAACACCTTCCCCACACACTGAAACCGCTTCCGCACACACTGAAACACCTTCCCCATACACTGAAACCCTTCCCCACACACTGAAACCCCTTCCGCACACACTGAAACATCTTCCCCACACACTGAAAACCTTACCCACACACTGAAACACATTCCCCACAAACTGAAACCCTTCCCCACACACGGAAATCCCTTCCCCACACACTAAAACACCTTCCCCACACACTGAATCAACTTCCCCACACACTGAGACCCCTTCCCCACAAACTGAAACACCTTCCCCATACACTGAAACACCTTCCCCACACACTGAAACCCCTTCCACACAACCTGAAACACTTCCCCACACACTGAAACTCCTTCCCCGGACACTGGAAACCCTTCCCCACACAATGAAACCCCTTCCCGACTCTCAGAAACACATTCCCCACACACTGAAACCCCATCCCCATAAACAGCAACACATCCCCACACACTAAAACACCTTCCCCAAAAAACTGAAACCCATTCACCACACAATGAAACACATTCCCCACACACAGAAACCCTTCCAAACACACAGAATCACAATTCCCACACAATGAAACCCATTCCCCAGACACTGAAACGCCTTCCCCACACACTGAAACACCTTCCCCACACACTGAAACCCCTTCCGCATACAATGCAACTCATCCCCACACACTGAATCCCATCACCACACACTGAAACCCATCCCCACACACTGAAACACCTTCCCCACACACTGAAACCCTTCCCCACACATTGAAACACATCTCCACACTCTGAAACACATCCCCACAAACTGAAACACCTTCCCCACATACTGAAACCCCTTCCTCACAAACTAAAACACCTTCCCCACACACTGAAACCCCTTCGCCATGCACTGAAGCACCTTTCCCACACACAGAAACCCCATCCCCAGACACTTAAACACCTTCCACACTTACAGAAACACCTTCCCCACACCATGAAATACCATCCCCACACACTGGGACACCTATCCCACACACTGAAACCCCTTCCCCACACACTGCAACCCTACCCCACACACTGAAACACCTTCCCCAAACACTGAAACCCCTTCCCCACACACTGAAACAGCTTCCCCACACACTGAAACCGCTTCCCCACACACTGAAACTCCTTCCGCACTCACTGAAACCGCTTCCGCACACACTGAAACACCTTCCCCATACACTGAAACCCTTCCCCACACACTGAAACCTCTTCCGCACACACTGAAACACCTTCCCCACACACTGAAAACCTTACCCACACACTGAAACACATTCCCCACAAACTGAAACCCTTCCCTACACACGGAAATCCCTTCCCCACACACTAAAACACCTTCCCCACACACTGAATCAACTTCCCCACACACTGAAACACCTTCCCCATACACTGAAACACCTTCCCCACACACTGAAACCCCTTCCACACAACCTGAAACACTTCCCCACACACTGAAACTCCTTCCCCGGACACTGGAAACCCTTCCCCACACAATGAAACCCCTTCCCGACTCTCAGAAACACATTCCCCACACACTGAAACCCCATCCCCATAAACAGCAACACATCCCCACACACTAAAACACCTTCCCCAAAAACTGAAACCCATTCACCACACAATGAAACACATTCCCCACACACAGAAACCCTTCCAAACACACAGAATCACAATTCCCACACAATGAAACCCATTCCCCACACACTGAAACGCCTTCCCCACACACTGAAACACCTTCCCCACACACTGAAACCCCGTCCCCAGACAATGTAATCCTTCCCCACACACTGAAAAACTTCCCCACACACTGAAACCCTTCCCCACACACTGAAACCCCTTCCCCACACACTGAAACCCTTTCCCAGACGCTGAATCCCCTTCCTCACACACTGATACCCCTTCCCCACACACTGAAACCCTTCACCAAAAAGTGAAACCCTTCCCCTCAAACTGAAACCCCTTCCCCACATACTGAAACTCCTTCCCCAAGCACTGAAACACCTTCCTCACACACTGAAACCCCTTCCGCACACAGTTAAACCCTTCCCCACACTCTGAAACCCCCTCCCCACACACTGAAACCCCTTCCCCTCACACTGAATACCCTTCCGCACACAATTAAACACCTACCACACACAATGAAACACATTCCCCACACACTGAAACCCTTCCAAACACACAGAATCACAATTCCCACACAATGAAACCCCTTCCCCACACACTGAAACGCCTTCCCCACACACTGAAACACCTTCCCCACACACTGAAACCCCTTCCGCATACAATGCAACTCATCCCCACACACTGAAACCCATCACCACACAATGAAACCCATCCCCACAGACTGAAAGACCTTCCCCACTCACTGAAACCCTTCCCCACACACTGAAACACATCTCCACACACTGAAACACATCCCCACACACTGAAACCCATCCCACATACTGAAACCCCTTCCTCACAAACTAAAACACCTTCACCACACACTGAAACACCTTCGCCATACACTGAAATACCATCCCCACACACTGAAACACCTTTCCCACACACAGAAACCCCATCCCCAGACACTTAAACACCTTCCACACATACTGAAACACCTTCCCCACACCATGAAATACCATCCCCACACACTGGGACACCTATCCCACACACTGAAACCCCTTCCCAAAACACTGGAACCCTACCCCACACACTGAAACACCTTCCCCAAACACTGAAACCCCTTCCCCACACACTGAAACAGCTTCCCCACACACTGAAACACCTTCCCCACACACTGAAACACCTTCCGCACACACTGAAACACCTGCCCCATACACTGAAACCAATCCCCACAAACTGAAACCCCTTCCGCACACACTGAAACATCTTCCCCACACACTGAAAACCTTACCCACACACTGAAACACATTCCCCACAAACTGAAACCCTTCCCCACACACGGAAATCCCTTCCCCACACACTAAAACACCTTCCCCACACACTGAATCAACTTCCCCACACACTGAGACCCCTTCCCCACAAACTGAAACACCTTCCCCATACACTGAAACACCTTCCCCACACACTGAAACCCCTTCCCCACAACCTGAAACACTTCCCCACACACTGAAACTCCTTCCCCGGACACTGGAAACCCTTCCCCACACAATGAAACCCCTTCCCGACTCTCAGAAACACATTCCCCACACACTGAAAACCCAGCCCCAAAAACAGCAACACATCCCCACACACTAAAACACCTTCCCCAAAAACTGAAACCCATTCACCACACAATGAAACACATTCCCCACACACAGAAACCCTTCCAAACACACAGAATCACAATTACCACACAATGAAACCCATTCCCCAGACACTGAAACGCCTTCCCCACACACTGAAACACCTTCCCCACACACTGAAACCCCTTCTGCATACAATGCAACTCATCCCCACACACTGAAACCCATCTCCACAAACTGAAACACCTTCCCCACATACTGAAACCCCTTCCTCACAAACTAAAACACCTTCCCCACAAACTGAAACACCTTCGCCATGCACTGAAACACCTTTCCCACACACAGAAACCCCATCCCCAGACACTTAAACACCTTCCACACATACAGAAACACCTTCCCCACACCATGAAATACCATCCCCACACAGTGGGACACCTATCCCACACACTGAAACCCCTTCCCCACACACTGGAACCCTACCCCACACACTGAAACACCTTCCCCAAACACTGAAACCCCTTCCCCACACACTGAAACAGCTTCCCCACACACTGAAACACCTTCCCCACACACTGAAACACCTTCCCCACACACTGAAACCGCTTCCGCACACACTGAAACACCTTCCCCATACACTGAAACCCTTCCCCACACACTGAAACCCATTCCGCACACACTGAAACATCTTCCCCACACACTGAAAACCTTACCCACACACTGAAACACATTCCCCACAAACTGAAACCCTTCCCCACACACGGAAATCCCTTCCCCACACACTAAAACACCTTCCCCACACACTGAATCAACTTCCCCACACACTGAGACCCCTTCCCCACAAACTGAAACACCTTCCCCATACACTGAAACACCTTCCCCACACACTGAAACCCCTTCCACACAACCTGAAACACTTCCCCACACACTGAAACTCCTTCCCCGGACACTGGAAACCCTTCCCCACACAATGAAACCCCTTCCCGACTCTCAGAAACACATTCCCCACACACTGAAACCCCATCCCCATAAACAGCAACACATCCCCACACACTAAAACACCTTCCCCAAAAACTGAAACCCATTCACCACACAATGAAACACATTCCCCACACACAGAAACCCTTCCAAAAACACAGAATCACAATTCCCACACAATGAAACCCATTCCCCACACACTGAAACGCCTTCCCCACACACTGAAACCCCTTCCCCACACACTGAAACCCTTTCCCAGACACTGAATCCCCTTCCTCACACACTGATACCCCTTCCCCACACACTGAAACCCTTCACCAAAAACTGAAACTCTTCCCCTCACACTGAAACCCCTTCCCCACATACTGAAACTCCTTCCCCACGCACTGAAACACCTTCCGCACACACTGAAACCCCTTCCGCACACAGTTAAACCCTTCCCCATACTCTGAAATCCCCTCCCCACACACTGAAACCCCTTCCCCTCACACTGAATACCCTTCCGCACACAATTAAACACCTACCACACACAATGAAACACCTTCCCCACACACTGAATCCCCTTCCCCACAAACTGAAACCCCTTCCGCACACAATGAAACAACTTCCCAACACACTGGAACACCTTCCCCACACACTGAAACACCTTCTGCACGCACTGAAACCCCTTCCGCACACACTGAAAGACCTTCCCCACACACTGAAACACCTTCCCCACACACTGAAACCCCTTCCACACACACTGAAACACCTTCCCCACACACTGAAACCCCTTCCGCACACAGTGAAACCCTTCCCCACTCACTGAAACCCCTTCCCCACACACGGAAACACCATCCCCACACACTGAAACCCTTCCCCACTCACTGAAACCCTTCCCCACACCCTGAAACCCCTTCGCACACACTGAAACACCTTCCCTGCGCACTGAAACACCATCCCCACACACTGAAACCCCTTCCCCACACACTCAAACACCTTCCCCACAAACCGAAACACCTTCCCCACACACTGAAACCCCTTCCCCAAACACTGAAACCCCTTCCGCACTCAGTCAAACCCTTCCCCACACACTGAAACATATCCCCACACACATGAAACACCTTCCCCACACACTGAAACCCTTCCCCACACACTGAAACCACTTCCGCACCCACTGAAACACCTTCCCCAAACACTGAAGCACCTTCCCCACACCCTGAAACCCCTTCCCCGCACACTGAAACACATCCCCACACACTGAAACGCCTTCCCCACACACTGAAGCACATCCCCACACACTGAAACACCTTCCCCACACACTGAATCCCCTTCCCCAAATACTGGAACCCCTTCCGCACTCAGTCAAACCCTTCCCCACCCACTGAAACACATCCCCACACACTGAAACACCTTCCCCACTCACTGAAACCCTTCCCCACACACTGAAACAACTTCCGCACACACTGAAACAGTTTCCCACACACTGAAACCCCTTCCCCACACACAGACACCCCGTCCCCAGACACTGTAATCCTTCCCCACATACTGAAACACTTCCCCACACACTGAAACCCCTTCCCCACACACTGAAACCCCTTCCCAACACACTGAAACCCTTCCCCAGACACTGAATCCCCTTCCTCACACTCTGATACCCCTTCCCCACACACTGAAACCCTTCACCAAATACTGAACCCCTTCCCCTCACACTGAAACCCCTTCCAAACATACTGAAACTCCTTCCACACACACTGAAACACCTTCCCCGCACACTGAAACCCCTTCCGCACACAGTGAAACCCTTCCCCACACACTGAAACCCCCTCCCCACACACTGAAACCCTTCCCCACTCACTGAAACAGCTTCCTTACACATTGAAACACCTTCCCCACACACTGAAACCCCTTCCCCACACAATGCAACACGTCCTCACACACAGAAACACCTTCCACACACACTGAAACCCCTTCCCCACACACTGAAACCATTCCCCAAACACTGATACCCATTCACCACACACTGAAACACATTGCCCACACACTGAAAACCCTTCCGAACACACTGTAACACCTTCCCCACACACTGAATCCCATTCCCCATACACTGAAACCCTTATCGCACGCACTGAAACCTCTTCTGCACACACTGAAACATCTTCCCCACACACTGAAACCCCTTCCTCACACATTGAAACCCCTTCCGCACACACTGAAACACCTTCCCCACACCATGAAATACCATCCCCACACAGTGGGACACCTATCCCACACACTGAAACCCTTCCCCACTCACTGAAACCCTTCCCCACACCCTGAAACCCCTTCGCACACACTGAAACACCTTCCCTGCACACTGAAACACCTTCCCCACACACTGAAACCCCTTCCCCACACACTGAAACACCTTCCCCACAAACCGAAACACCTTCCCCACACACTGAAACCCCTTCCCCAAACACTGAAACCCCTTCCGCACTCAGTCGAACCCTTCCCCACACACTGAAACACATCCCCACACACATGAAACACCTTCCCCACACACTGAAACCCTTCCCCACACACTGAAACCACTTCCGCACACACTGAAACACCTTTCCCACACACTGAAGCACCTTCCCCACACCCTGAAACCCCTTCCCCACACACTGAAACACATCCCCACACACTGAAACGCCTTCCCCACACACTGAAGCACATCCCCACACACTGAAACACCTTCCCCACATACTGAATCCCCTTCCCCAAATACTGGAACCCCTTCCGCACTCAGTCAAACCCTTTCCCACACACTGAAACACATCCCCAAACACTGACACCCCTTCCCCACACACTGAAACAGCTTCCCCACACAGTGAAACACCTTCCCCACACACTGAAACACCTTCCCCACACACTGAAACCGCTTCCGCACACACTGAAACACCTTCCCCATACACTGAAACCCTTCCCCACACACTGAAACCCCTTCCGCACACACTGAAACATCTTCCCCACACACTGAAAACCTTACCCACACACTGAAACACATTCCCCACAAACTGAAACCCTTCCCCACACACGGAAATCCCTTCCCCACACACTAAAACACCTTCCCCACACACTGAATCAACTTCCCCACACACTGAGACCCCTTCCCCACAAACTGAAACACCTTCCCCATACACTGAAACACCTTCCCCACACACTGAAACCCCTTCCCCACAACCTGAAACACTTCCCCACACACTGAAACTCCTTCCCCGGACACTGGAAACCCTTCCCCACACAATGAAACCCCTTCCCGACTCTCAGAAACACATTCCCCACACACTGAAACCCCATCCCCATAAACAGCAACACATCCCCACACACTAAAACACCTTCCCCAAAAAACTGAAACCCATTCAACACACAATGAAACACATTCCCCACACACAGAAACCCTTCCAAACACACAGAATCACAATTCCCACACAATGAAACCCATTCCCCACACACTGAAACGCCTTCCCCACACACTGAAAAACCTTCCCCACACACTGAAACCCCTTCCCCACACACTGAAACCCCGTCCCCAGACAATGTAATCCTTCCCCACACACTGAAAAACTTCCCCACACACTGAAACCCCTTCCCCACACACTGAAACCCCTTCCCCACACACTGAAACCCTTTCCCAGACACTGAATCCCCTTCCTCACACACTGATACCCCTTCCCCACACACTGAAACCCTTCACCAAAAACTGAAACCCTTCCCCTCACACTGAAACCCCTTCCCCACATACTGAAACTCCTTCCCCACGCACTGAAACACCTTCCGCACACACTGAAACCCCTTCCACACACAGTTAAACCCTTCCCCACACTCTGAAACCCCCTCGCCACACACTGAAACCCCTTCCCCTCACACTGAATACCCTTCCGCACACAATTAAACACCTACCACACACAATGAAACACCTTCCCCACACACTGAATCCCCTTCCCCACAAACTGAAACCCCTTCCGCACACAATGAAACAACTTCCCCACACACTGGAACCCCTTCCCCACACACTGAAACACCTTCTGCACGCACTGAAACCCCTTCCGCACACACTGAAAGACCTTCCCCACACACTGAAACACCTTCCCCACACACTGAAACCCCTTCCACACACACTGAAACACCTTCCCCACACACTGAAACCCCTTCCGCACACAGTGAAACCCTTCCCCACTCACTGAAACCCCTTCCCCACACACGGAAACACCATCCCCACACACTGAAACCCTTCCCCACACACTGAAACCCTTCCCCACACCCTGAAACCCCTTCGCACACACTGAAACACCTTCCCTGCACACTGAAACACCTTCTCCACACACTGAAACCCCTTCCCCACACACTGAAACACCTTCCCCACAAACCGAAACACCATCCCCACACACTGAAACCCCTTCCCCAAACACTGAAACCCCTTCCGCACTCAGTCAAACCCTTCCCCACACACTGAAACACATCCACACACACATGAAACACCTTCCCCACACACTGAAACCCTGCCCCACACACTGAAACCACTTCCGCACACACTGAAACACCTTCCCCACACACTGAAGCACCTTCCCCACACCCTGAAACCCCTTCCCCACACACTGAAACACATCCCCACACACTGAAACGCCTTCCCCACACACTGAAGCACATCCCCACACACTGAGACACCTTCGCCACACACTGAATCCCCTTCCCCAAATACTGGAACTCCTTCCGCTCTCAGTCAAACCCTTCCCCACACACTGAAACACATCCCCACACACTGAAACACCTTCCCCACTCACTGAAACCCCTACCCCACACACTGAAACAACTTCCGCACACACTGAAACAGTTTCCCACACACTGAAACCCCTTCCCCACACACTGAAACAGCTTCCTCACACACTGAAACACCTTCCCCACACACTGAAACCCCTACCCCACACAATGCAACACGTCCTCACACACTGAAACACCTTCCCCACACACTGAAACCCCTTCCTCACACACTGAAACCGTTCCCCAAACACTGATACCCATTCACCACAAACTGAAACACATTGCCCACACACTGAAAACCTTCCAAACACACTGAAACACATTCCCCACACACTGAAACCCCTTCCCCACACAAAGAAACCCTTCCCCACACACTGAAACGCCTTCCGCACGACTGAAACCCCTTCCGCACACAATGAAACACCTTCACCACACTCTGAAACACCTTCCCCACAACACTGAAACCCCTTCCGCACATACTGAAACACCTTCCCCACACACTGAAACCCCTTCCGCACACACTGAAACCCTGCCCCACACACTGAAACTCCTTCCCTGCACACTGAAACACCTACCCCACACACTGAAACCCCTTCCCCACACACTGAAACACCTTCCCCACACACCAAAACACCTTCCCCACACACTGAAACCCCTTCCACACACACTGAAACACCTTCCCCACACACTGCGACCCTTCCCCACACACTGAAACACCTTCGCACACACTGAAACACTTCCCCACAAACTGAATCACCTTCCCCACACACTGAAAACCCTTCCCCACACACTGAAACAGCTTTCTCACACACTGAAACACCTTCCCCACACACTGAAACCCCTACCCCACACAATGCAACACGTCCTCACACACTGAAACACCTTCCCCACACACTGAAACCCCTTCCCCACACACTGAAACCGTTCCCCAAACACTGATACCCATTCACCACACACTGAAACACATTGCCCACACACTGAAAACCTTCCAAACACACTGAAACACATTCCCCACACACTGAAACCCCTTCCCCACACAAAGAAACCCCTTCCCCACACACTGAAACGCCTTCCGCACGACTGAAACCCCTTCCGCACACAATTAAACACCTTCACCACACTCTGAAACACCTTCCCCACAACACTGAAACCCCTTCCGCACATACTGAAACACCTTCCCCACACACTGAAACCCCTTCCGCACACACTGAAACCCTGCCCCACACACAGAAACACCTTCCCCACACGCTGAAACACATCCCCACACACTGAAAGCCCTTCCGCACACACTGAAACAAATCCCCACACACTGAAACCCCTTCCCCACAAACTGAAACACCTTCCCCACACACTGAAACTCCTTCCCCACACACTGATACTCTTTCTGCACACACTGTAACACCTTCCCCAAAAACTGAAACCCCTTCCCCACACACTGAAACCCTTATCGCATGCACTGAAACCTCTTCTGCACACACTGAAACACCTTCCCCACACACTGAAACCCCTTCCCCACACACTGAAACCCCTTCCGCACACACTGAAACACCTTCCCCACACACTGAAACCCCTTCCCCACACACTGAAACCACTTCCGCACACAGTGAAACCCTTCCCCACACACTGAAACCCCTTCCTCACACACTGAGACACATCCCCACACACTGAAACCTCATCCCCACAAACTGAAGCCCCTTCCCCACACACTGAAAAACATTCCCCACACACTGAAACCCTTCCCCACACTCTGAAACGCCTTCCCTACTCACTGAAACCCCTTCCCCACACACTGTAACAATTACCCAAACTCTGAAACCCCTTCCCCACACACTGAAACACCTTCCCCACACACTTAAACACCTTCCCCACACACTGAAACCCTTCCGCACACACTGAAACACCTTCCCCACACACTGAAACAACTTCCGCACACACAGAAGACCTTCCCCACACTCTGAAACACCTTCCCTACTCACGGAATCCCCTTCCCCACACACTGTAACAATTACCCAAACTCTGAAACCCCTTCCCCACACACTGAAACACCTTCCCCACACACTTAAACACCTTCCCCACACACTGAAAATTTTCCGCACACACTGAAACACCTTCCCCACAGACTGAAACAACTTCCGCACACACAGAAGACCATCCCCACACACTGAAACCCATCCCCACACACTGAAACACCTTCCCCACACACTGAACCCCCTTCCCCACACACTGAAACACCACCCCACACACAGAAACACATTCCCCACAAACTGATACCCATCCGCACACACTGACACCCATCCCCAGAAAGTGAAACCCATCCCCACACACTGAAACACCTTCCCTACACAATGAAACCCTTTCCCCACACACAGAAACACCTCCCGCACACACTGAAACACCTTCCCCACACACTGAAATACCTTCTCCAGACACTGAAACACCTTCCTCACACACTGATACCCCCTCCCCACACACTGAAACCGTTCCCCACACACTGAAACACGTTCCCCACACACTGAAACCCCTTCCACACACACTGAAACACCTTCCCCATACACTGAAACACCTTCCCCAGACAATGAAACCCCTTCCCCGCACACAGAATCCCCTGCCCCACACACTGAAACACCTTGCACACACAATGAAACAACTTCCCAACACATTGAAACCCCTTCCCCACACACAGAAACACCTTCCGCTCAAACTGAAACCCCTTCCCCACACAGTGAAACTTCTTCCCCACACACTGAAACCCCTTCCCCACACACTGAAACCCCTTCCACACACAGTGAAACTCCTCGCCACACACTGAAACCCCTTCCCCACACACTGAAACACCTTCCCCACACACTGAAACCCCTTCCCCACACATTGAAACACATCCCCACACACTGAAACGCCTTCCCCACACACTGAAACACATCCCCACACACGGAAACACCTTCCCCACACACTGAAACACCTTCCCCAAACACTGAAACCCCTTCTGCACTCAGTCAAACCCTTCCCCACATACTGAAACACATCCCCACACACTGAAACCCCTTCCCCGCACACAGAATCCCCTGCCCCACACACTGAAACACCTTGCGCACACAATGAAACAACTTCCCAACACATTGAAACCCCTTCCCCACACACAGAAACACCTTCCGCTCAAACTGAAACCCCTTCCCCACACAGTGAAACTTCTTCCCCACACACTGAAACCCCTTCCCCACACACTGAAACCCCTTCCACACACAGTGAAACTCCTCGCCACACACTGAAACCCCTTCCCCACACACTGAAACACCTTCCCCACACACTGAAACCCCTTCCCCACACACTGAAACACATCCCCACACACTGAAACGCCTTCCCCACACACTGAAACACATCCCCACACACGGAAACACCTTCCCCACACACTGAAACACCTTCCCCAAACACTGAAACCCCTTCCGCACTCAGTCAAACCCTTCCCCACATACTGAAACACATCCCTACACACTGAAACACCTTCCCCACACACTGAAACCCTTCCCCACACATTGAAACCCCTTCCTCACACACTGAGACACATCCCCACTCACTGAAACCTCATCCCCACAAACTGAAACCCCTTCCCCACACACTGAAAAACATTCCCCACACACTGAAACCCTTCCCCACACTCTGAAACACCTTCCCTACTCACTGAAACCCCTTCCCCACACACTGTAACAATTACCCAAACTCTGAAACCCCTTCCCCACACACTGAAACACCTTCCCCACACACTTAAACACCTTCCCCACACACTCAAAATTTTCCGCACACACTGAAACACCTTCCCCACAGACTGAAACAACTTCCGCACACACAGAAGACCATCCCCACACACTGAAACCCATCCCCACACACTGAAACACCTTCCCCACACACTGAACCCCCTTCCCCACACACTGAAACACCACCCCACACACAGAAACACATTCCCCACAAACTGATACCCATCCGCACACACTGACACCCATCCCCAGAAACTGAAACCCATCCCCACACACTGAAACACCTTCCCTACACAATGAAACCCTTTCCCCACACACAGAAACACCTCCCGCACACACTGAAACAACTTCCCCACACACTGAAATACCTTCTCCAGACACTGAAACACCTTCCTCACACACTGATACCCCCTCCCCACACACTGAAACCGTTCCCCACACACAGAAACACGTTCCCCACACACTGAAACCCCTTCCACACACACTGAAACACCTTCCCCATACACTGAAACACCTTCCCCAGACAATGAAACCCCTTCCCCGCACACAGAATCCCCTGCCCCACACACTGAAACACCTTGCGCACACAATGAAACAACTTCCCAACACATTGAAACCCCTTCCCCACACACAGAAACACCTTCCGCTCAAACTGAAACCCCTTCCCCACACAGTGAAACTTCTTCCCCACACACTGAAACCCCTTCCCCACACACTGAAACCCCTTCCACACACAGTGAAACTCCTCGCCACACACTGAAACCCCTTCCCCACACACTGAAACACCTTCCCCACACACTGAAACCCCTTCCCCACACATTGAAACACATCCCCACACACTGAAACGCCTTCCCCACACACTGAAACACATCCCCACACACGGAAACACCTTCCCCACACACTGAAACACCTTCCCCAAACACTGAAACCCCTTCCGCACTCAGTCAAACCCTTCCCCACATACTGAAACACATCCCCACACACTGAAACACCTTCCGCACACACAGAAGACCTTCCCCACACTCTGAAACACCTTCCCTACTCACTGAAACCCCTTCCCCACACACTGTAACAATTACCCAAACTCTGAAACCCCTTCCCCACACACTGAAACACCTTCCCCACACACTTAAACACCTTCCCCACACACTGAAAATTTTCCGCACACACTGAAACACCTTCCCCACACACTGAAACACCTTCCGCACACACAGAAGACCATCCCCACACACTGAAACCCATCCCCACACACTGAAACACCTTCCCCACACACTGAACCCCCTTCCCCACACACTGAAACACCACCCCACACACAGAAACACATTCCCCACAAACTGATACCCATCCGCACACACTGACACCCATCCCCAGAAACTGAAACCCATCCCCACACACTGAAACACCTTCCCTACACAATGAAACCCTTTCCCCACACACAGAAACACCTCCCGCACACACTGAAACACCTTCCCCACACACTGAAATACCTTCTCCAGACACTGAAACACCTTCCTCACACACTGATACCCCCTCCCCACACACTGAAACCGTTCCCCACACACTGAAACACGTTCCCCACACACTGAAACCCCTTCCACACACACTGAAACACCTTCCCCATACACTGAAACACCTTCCCCAGACAATGAAACCCCTTCCCCGCACACAGAATCCCCTGCCCCACACACTGAAACACCTTGCGCACACAATGAAACAACTTCCCAACACATTGAAACCCCTTCCCCACACACAGAAACACCTTCCGCTCAAACTGAAACCCCTTCCCCACACAGTGAAACTTCTTCCCCACACACTGAAACCCCTTCCCCACACACTGAAACCCCTTCCACACACAGTGAAACTCCTCGCCACACACTGAAACCCCTTCCCCAAACACTGAAACACCTTCCCCACACACTGAAACCCCTTCCCCACACACTGAAACACATCCCCACACACTGAAACGCCTTCCCCACACACTGAAACACATCCCCACACACGGAAACACCTTCCCCACACACTGAAACACCTTCCCCAAACACTGAAACCCCTTCCGCACTCAGTCAAACCCTTCCCCACATACTGAAGCACATCCCCACACACTGAAACACCTTCCCCACACACTGAAACCCTTCCCCACACATTGAAACCTCTTCCGCACACACTGAAACAGTTCCCCACACACTGAAACCCCTTCCCCACACACTGAAACCCCGTTCCCACACACTGTAAACCCTTCCGCACACACTGTAACACCTTCCCCACACACTGAAACCCCTTCCCCACACACTGAAACCCTTATCACACGCACTGAATCCTCTTCCGCACACCCTGAAACACCTTCCCCACACACTGAAACCCCTGTGCACAACTGAAACCCCTTCCCCACACACTCAAAACCCTTCCCCACACACTGAAACCCTTCCCCACAATCTGAAACACCTTCCCCACTCACTGAAACCCCTTCCCCACACACTGAAACAATTACCCAAACTCTGAAAGCCCTTCCCCACACACTGAAACACCTTCCCCACACACTTAAACACCTTCCCCACACACTGAAACCCTTCCCCACACACTGAAACACGTTGCCCACACACTGAAACACCTTCCCCACACACTGAAACCCCTTCCCCAAATACTGAAAGCCCTTCCGCACTCAGTCAAACCCTTCCCCACACACTGAAACACATCCCCACACACTGAAACACCTTCCCCACTCACTGAAACCCTTCCCCACACACTGAAACAACTTCCGCACACACTGAAACAGTTTCCCACACACTGAAACCCCTTCCCCACACACAGAAACCCCGTCCCCAGACACTGTAATTCTTCCCCACGTACTGAAACACTTCCCCACACACTGAAACCCCTTCCCCACACACTGAAACCCCTTCCCCACACACTGAAACCCTTCCCCAGACACTGAATCCCCTTCCTCACACTCTGATACCCCTTCCCCACACACTGAAACCCTTCACCAAATACTGAAACCCTTCCCCTCACACTGAAACCCCTTCCCCACATACTGAAACTCCTTCCCCACACACTGAAACACCTTCCCCGCACACTGAAACCCCTTCCGCACACAGTGAAACCCTTCCCCACACACTGAAACCCCCTCCCCACACTCTGAAACCCTTCCCCACACACTGAAACAGCTTCCTTACACATTGAAACACCTTCCCCACACACTGAAACCCCTTCCCCACACAATGCAACACGTCCTCACACACAGAAACACCTTCCACATACACTGAAACCCCTTCCCCACACACTGAAACCGTTCCCCAAACACTGATACCCATTCACCACACACTGAAACACATTGCCCACAGACTGAAAACCCTTCCGAACACACTGTAACACCTTCCCCACACACTGAATCCCATGTCCCATACACTGAAACCCTTATCGCACGCACTGAAACCTCTTCCGCACACACTGGAACATCTTCCCCACACACTGAAACCCCTTCCCCACACATTGAAACCCCTTCCGCACACACTGAAACACCTTCCCCACACATTGAAACCCCTTCCCGACACACTGAAACCACTTCCGCACACAGTGAAACCCTTCCCCACACACTGAAACCCCTTCCTCACACACTGAAACACATCCCCACACACTGAAACCCCTGTGCACAACTGAAACCCCTTCCCCACACACTCAAAACCCTTCCCCACACACTGAAACCCTTCCCCACAATCTGAAACACCTTCCCCACTCACTGAAACGCCTTCCCCACACACTGAAACAATTACCCAAACTCTGAAAGCCCTTCCCCACACACTGAAACACCTTCCCCACACACTTAAACACCTTCCCCACACACTGAAACCCTTCCCCACACACTGAAACACGTTGCCCACACACTGAAACACCTTCCGCACACACAGAAGTCCATCCCCACACGCTGAAACCCATTCCCACACACTGAAACTCCTTCCCTGCACACTGAAACACCAACCCCACACACTGAAACCCCTTCCCCACACACTGAAACACCTTCCCCACACACCAAAACACCTTCCCCACACACTGAAACCCCTTCCGCACACACTGAAACACCTTCCCCACACACTGCGACCCTTCCCCACACACTGAAACACCTTCGCACACACTGAAACACTTCCCCACAAACTGAATCACCTTCCCCACACACTGAAAACCCTTCCCCACACACTGAAACAGCTTCCTCACACACTGGAACACCTTCCCCACACACTGAAACCCCTACCCCACACAATGCAACACGTCCTCACACACTGAAACACCTTCCCCACACACTGAAACCCCTTCCCCACACACTGAAACCGTTCCCCAAACACTGATACCCATTCACCACACACTGAAACACATTGCCCACACACTGAAAACCTTCCAAACACACTGAAACACATTCCCCACACACTGAAACCCCTTCCCCACACAAAGAAACCCCTTCCCTACACACTGAAACGCCTTCCGCACTGACTGAAACCCCTTCTGCACACAATGAAACACCTTCACCACACTCTGAAACACCTTCCCCACAACACTGAAACCCCTTCCGCACATACTGAAACACTTTCCCCACACACTGAAACCCCTTCCGCACACACTGAAACCCTGCCCCACACACAGAAACACCTTCGCCACACGCTGAAACACATCCCCACACACTGAAAGCCCTTCCGCACACACTGAAACAAATCCCGACACACTGAAACCCCTTCCCCACAAACTGAAACACCTTCCCCACACACTGAAACTCCTTCCCCACACACTGATACCCCTTCTGCACACAGTGAACCCCTTCCCCACACACTCAAACCCCTTCCCCAAACACTGAAGCACATCCCCACACACTGAAACCCCTTCCCCACACACTGAAAACCCTTCCGCACACACTGTAACACCTTCCCCAAAAACTGAAACCCCTTCCCCACACACTGAAACCCTTATCGCATGCACTGAAACCTCTTCTGCACACACTGAAACACCTTCCCCACACACTGAAACCCCTTCCCCACACACTGAAACCCCTTCCGCACACACTGAAACACCTTCCCCACAAACTGAAACCCCTTCCCCACTCACTGAAACCACTTCCGCACACAGTGAAACCCTTCCCCACACACTGAAACCCCTTCCTCACACACTGAGACACATCCCCACACACTGAAACCCCTTCCCCACAAACTGAAACCCCTTCCCCACACACACAAAACCCTTCCCCACACACTGAAACCCTTCCCCACAATCTGAAACACCTTCCTTACTCACAGAAACCCCTTCCCCACACACTGTAACAATTACCCAAACTCTGAAACCCCTTCCCCACACACTGAAACACCTTCCCCACACACTTAAACACCTTCCCCACACACTGAAACCCTTCCCCACACACTGAAACACATTCCCCACACACTGCAACACCTTCCGAACACACAGAAGACCATCCCCACACACTGAAACCCATCCCCACACACTGAAACACCTTCCCCACACACTGAACCCCCTTTCCCAATCACAGAAACACCACCCCACACACAGAAACAGCTTCCCCACACACTGAAACACCTTCCCCACACACTGAAACGCCATCCCCACACACTGCAACACATCGTGGCACACTGAAACACCTTCCCCACACGCTGAAACCCCTTCCCCAAACACTGTAACCCTTCCCCAAACACTGATATCCATTCACCACACACTGAAACACATTCCCCACACACTGAAACATTTCCAAACACACTGAAACACTTTCCGCACACACTGAAACCCCTTTACCACACACTGAAACCCCTTCTGCACTCACTGAAAGACCTTCCCCACACACTGAAACCCCTTCCCCACACACTGAAACCCCTTCTGCACATACTGAAAAATCTTCCCCACACACTGAAACCCCTTCCCCACACACTGAAACCCATTCCGCACACAGTTAAAACCTTCCCCACACACTGAAACACCTTCGCCACACACTGAAACACATCCCCACACACTGAAACCCCTTCCCCACACACTGAAACACCTTCCCCAAACACTGAAACACTTTCCCCACACACTGAAACACCTTCCCCACACACTGAAACCCCTTCCGCACACACTGAAACATCTTCCCCACACACTGAAAACCTTCCCCACACACTGAAACACATTCCCCGCAAACTGAAACCCTTCCCCACACACGGAAATCCCTTCCCCACACACTAAAACACCTTCCCCACACACTGAAACAACTTCCCCACACACTGAAACACCTTCCCCACACACTGAAACCCCTTCTGCTCACTCTGAAACACCTTCCCCACACACCGAGACACTTCCCCACACACTGAAACACCTTCCCCACAACCTGAAACACTTCCCCACACACTGAAACCCCTTCCCCGGACACTGGAAACCCTTCCCCACACACTGAAACCCCTTCCCGACTCTCAGAAACACATTCCCCACACACTGAAACCCCATCCCCATAAACTGCAACACATCCCCACACACTAAAACACCTTCCCCAAACACTGAAACCCATTCAACACACAATGAAACACATTCCCCACACACTGAAACCCTTCCAAACACACAGAATCACAATTCCCACACAATGAAACCCCTTCCCCACACACTGAAACGCCTTCCCCACACACTGAAACACATTCCCCACACACTGAAACCCCTTCCGCATACAATGCAACTCATCCCCACACACTGAAACCCATCACCACACAATGAAACCCATCCCCACACACTGAAAGACCTTCCCCACACACTGAAACCCTTCCCCACACACTGAAACACATCTCCACACACTGAAACACATCCCCACACACTAAAACACCTTCGCCACATACTGAAACCTCTTCCTCACAAACTAAGACACCTTCCCCACACACTGAAACACCTTCCCCACACACTGAAACGCCATCCCCACACACTGCAACACATCGTGGCACACTGAAACACCTTCCCCACACGCTGAAACCCCTTCCCCAAACACTGTAACCCTTCCCCAAACACTGATATCCATTCACCACACACTGAAACACATTCCCCACACACTGAAACATTTCCAAACACACTGAAACACATTCCGCACACACTGAAACCCCTTTACCACACACTGAAACCCCTTCTGCACTCACTGAAAGACCTTCCCCACACACTGAAACCCCTTCCCCACACACTGAAACCCCTTCTGCACATACTGAAAAATCTTCCCCACACACTGAAACCCCTTCCCCACACACTGAAACCCCTTCCCCACACAGTTAAAACCTTCCCCACACGCTGAAACACCTTCGCCACACACTGAAACACATCCCCACACACTGAAACCCCTTCCCCACACACTGAAACTATTCCCCACAAACTGAAACCCCTTCCGCACACAGTGAAACCCTTCCCCACACACTGAAACCCCTTACGCACACACTGAAACACATCCCCACACACTGAAACCCCTTCCCCACACACTGAAACACCTTCCCCAAACACTGAAACACCTTCCCAAAACACTGATACATCTTCCCCACACACTGAAACCCCTTCCACACACACTGAAACACCTTCCCCACTCACTGAAACGCCATCCCCACACACTGCAACACATCGCCGCACACTGAAACACATTCCCCACACGCTGAAACCCCTTCCCCAAACACTGTAACCCTTCCCCAAACACTGATACCCATTCACCACACACTGAAACACATTCCCCACACACTGAAACATTTCCAAACACACTAAAACACATTCTGCACACACTGAAACCCCTTCCCCACACACTGAAACCCCTTCTGCACTCACTGAAAGACATTCCCCACACACTGAAACCCCTTCCCCACACACTGAAACCCCTTCCGCACATACTGAAAAATGTTCCCCACACACTGAAACCCCTTCCCCACACACTGAAACCCCTTCCGCACACAGTTAAAACCTTCCCCACACACTGAAACACCTTCCCCACACACTGAAACACATCCCCACACACTGAAACCCCTTCCCCACACACTGAAACAATTCCCCACAAACTGAAACCCCTTCCACACACAGTGAAACCCTTCCACACACACTGAAACCCCTTACGCATACACTGAAACACATCCCCACACACTGAAACCCCTTCCCCACACACTGAAACACCTTCCCCAAACACTGAAACACCTTCCCCACACACTGAAACACCTTCCCCACACACTGAAACCCCTTCCGCACACACTGAAACATCTTCCCCACACACTGAAAACCTTCCCCACACACTGAAACACATTCCCCACAAACTGAAACCCTTCCCCACACACGGAAATCCCTTCCCCACACACTAAAACACCTTCCCCACACACTGAAACAACTTCCCCACACACTGAGACCCCTTCCCCACAAACTGAAACACCTTCCCCATACACTGAAACACCTTCCCCACACACTGAAACCCCTTCCGCACCCTCTGAAACACCTTCCCCACACACCGAAAACCTTCCCCACACACTGAAACACCTTCCCCACAACCTGAAACACTTCCCCACACACTGAAACTCCTTCCCCGGACACTGGAAACCCTTCCCCACACACTGAAACCCCTTCCCGACTCTCAGAAACACATTCCCCACACACTGAAACCCCATCCCCATAAACTGCAACACATCCCCACACACGAAAACACCTTCCCCAAACACTGAAACCCATTCAACACACAATGAAACACATTCCCCACACACTGAAACCCTTCCAAACACACAGAATCACAATTCCCACACAATGAAACCCCTTCCCCACACACTGAAACGCCTTCCCCACACACTGAAACACCTTCCCCACACACTGAAACCCCTTCCGCATACAATGCAACTCATCCCCACACACTGAAACCCATCACCACACAATGAAACCCATCCCCACACACTGAAAGACCTTCCCCACACACTGAAACCCTTTCCCACACACTGAAACACATCTCCACACACTGAAACACATCCCCACACACTGAAACCCATCCCCACATACTGAAACCCCTTCCTCACAAACTAAAACACCTTCCCCACACACTGAAACACCTTCGCCATACACTGAAATACCATCCCCACACACTGAAACACCTTTCCCACACACAGAAACCCCATCCCCAGACACTTAAACACCTTCCACACATACTGAAACACCTTCCCCACACCATGAAATACCATCCCCACACACTGGGACACCTATCCCACACACTGAAACCCCTTCCCCACACACTGGAACCCTACCCCACACACTGAAACACCTTCCCCAAACACTGAAACCCCTTCCCCACACACTGAAACAGCTTCCCCACACACTGAAACACCTTCCCCACACACTGAAACACCTTCCCCACACACTGAAACCGCTTCCGCACACACTGAAACACCTTCCCCATACACTGAAACCCTTCCCCACACACTGAAACCCCTTCCGCACACACTGAAACATCTTCCCCACACACTGAAAACCTTACCCACACACTGAAACACATTCCCCACAAACTGAAACCCTTCCCCACACACGGAAATCCCTTCCCCACACACTAAAACACCTTCCCCACACACTGAATCAACTTCCCCACACACTGAGACCCCTTCCCCACAAACTGAAACACCTTCCCCATACACTGAAACACCTTCCCCACACACTGAAACCCCTTCCACACAACCTGAAACACTTCCCCACACACTGAAACTCCTTCCCCGGACACTGGAAACCCTTCCCCACACAATGAAACCCCTTCCCGACTCTCAGAAACACATTCCCCACACACTGAAACCCCATCCCCATAAGCAGCAACACATCCCCACACACTAAAACACCTTCCCCAAAAAACTGAAACCCATTCACCACACAATGAAACACATTCCCCACACACAGAAACCCTTCCAAACACACAGAATCACAATTCCCACACAATGAAACCCATTCCCCAGACACTGAAACGCCTTCCCCACACACTGAAACACCTTCCCCACACACTGAAACCCCTTCCGCATACACTGCAACTCATCCCCACACACTGAAACCCATCACCACACACTGAAACCCATCCCCACACACTGAAACACCTTCCCCACACACTGAAACCCTTCCCCACACATTGAAACACATCTCCACACTCTGAAACACATCCCCACAAACTGAAACACCTTCCCCACATACTGAAACCCCTTCCTCACAAACTAAAACACCTTCCCCACACACTGAAACCTCTTCGCCATGCACTGAAGCACCTTTCCCACACACAGAAACCCCATCCCCAGACACTTAAACACCTTCCACACATACAGAAACACCTTCCCCACACCATGAAATACCATCCCCACACACTGGGACACCTATCCCACACACTGAAACCCCTTCCCCACACACTGGAACCCTACCCCACACACTGAAACACTTTCCCCAAACACTGAAACCCCTTCCCCACACACTGAAACAGCTTCCCCACACACTGAAACCGCTTCCCCACACACTGAAACTCCTTCCGCACTCACTGAAACCGCTTCCGCACACACTGAAACACCTTCCCCATACACTGAAACCCTTCCCCACACACTGAAACCTCTTCCGCACACACTGAAACACCTTCCCCACACACTGAAAACCTTACCCACACACTGAAACACATTCCCCACAAACTGAAACCCTTCCCTACACACGGAAATCCCTTCCCCACACACTAAAACACCTTCCCCACACACTGAATCAACTTCCCCACACACTGAGACCCCTTCCCCACAAACTGAAACAACTTCCCCATACACTGAAACACCTTCCCCACACACTGAAACCCCTTCCACACAACCTGAAACACTTCCCCACACACTGAAACTCCTTCCCCGGACACTGGAAACCCTTCCCCACACAATGAAACCCCTTCCCGACTCTCAGAAACACATTCCCCACACACTGAAACCCCATCCCCATAAACAGCAACACATCCCCACACACTAAAACACCTTCCCCAAAAACTGAAACCCATTCAGCACACAATGAAACACATTCCCCACACACAGAAACCCTTCCAAAAACACAGAATCACAATTCCCACACAATGAAACCCATTCCCCACACACTGAAACGCCTTCCCCACACACTGAAACACCTTCCCCACACACTGAAACCCCTTCCCCACACACTGAAACCCCTTCCCCACACACTGAAACCCTTTCCCAGACACTGAATCCCCTTCCTCACACACTGATACCCCTTCCCCACACACTGAAACCCTTCACCAAAAAGTGAAACCCTTCCCCTCAAACTGAAACCCCTTCCCCACATACTGAAACTCCTTCCCCACGCACTGAAACACCTTCCTCACACACTGAAACCCCTTCCGCACATGCTGAAACGCCTTCCCCACACACTGAAACCCCTTCCGCATACAATGCAACTCATCCCCACACACTGAAACCCATCACCACACAATGAAACCCATCCCCACAGACTGAAAGACCTTCCCCACACACTGAAACCCTTCCCCACACACTGAAACACATCTCCACACACTGAAATACATCCCCACACACTGAAACCCATCCCCACATACTGAAACCCCTTCCTCACAAACTAAAACACCTTCCCCACACACTGAAACACCTTCGCCATACACTGAAATACCATCCCCACACACTGAAACACCTTTCCCACACACAGAAACCCCATCCCCAGACACTTAAACACCTTCCACAAATACTGAAACACCTTCCCCACACCATGAAATACCATCCCCACACACTGGGACACCTATCCCACACACTGAAACCCCTTCCCAAAACACTGGAACCCTACCCCACACACTGAAACACCTTCCCCAAACACTGAAACCTCTTCCCCACACACTGAAACAGCTTCCCCACACACTGAAACCCTTCCCCACACACTGAAACCACTTCAGCACACACTGAAACACCTTCCCCACACACTGTAGCACCTTCCCCACACCCTGAAACCCCTTCCCCACACACTGAAACACATCCCCACACACTGAAACGCCTTCCCCACACACTGAAGCACATACCCACACACTGAGACACCTTCACCACACACTGAATCCCCTTCCCCAAATACTGGAACCCCTTCCGCACTCAGTCAAACCCTTCCCCACACACTGAAACACATCCCCACACACTGAAACACCTTCCCCACTCACTGAAACCCTTCCCCACACACTGAAACAACTTCCGCACACACTGTAATCCTTCCCCACATACTGAAACACTTCCCCACACACTGAAACCCCTTCCCCACACACTGAAACCCCTTCCCCACACACTGAAACCCTTCCCCAGACACTGAATCCCCTTCCTCACACTCTGATACCCCTTCCCCACACACTGAAACCCTTCACCAAATACTGAAACCCTTCCCCTCACACTGAAACCCCTTCCCCACATACTGAAACTCCTTCCACACACACTGAAACACCTTCCCCGCACACTGAAACCCCTTCCGCACACAGTGAAACCCTTCCCCACACACTGAAACCCCCTCCCCACACACTGAAACCCTTCCCAACACACTGAAACAGCTTCCTTACACATTGAAACACCTTCCCCACACACTGAAACCCCTTCCCCACACAATGCAACACGTCCTCACACACAGAAACACCTTCCACACACACTGAAACCCCTTCCCCACACACTGAAACCATTCCCCAAACACTGATACCCATTCACCACACACTGAAACACATTGCCCACACACTGAAAACACTTCCGAACACACTGTAACACCTTCCCCACACACTGAATCCCATTCCCCATACACTGAAACCCTTATCGCACGCACTGAAACCTCTTCCGCACACACTGAAACATCTTCCCCACACACTGAAACCCCTTCCTCACACATTGAAACCCCTTCCGCACACACTGAAACACCTTCCCCACACATTGAAACCCCTTCCCCACACACTGAAACCACTTCCGCACACAGTGAATCCCTTCCCCACACACTGAAACCCCTTTCTCACACACTGAAACACATCCCCACACACTGAAACCCCTGTGCACAACTGATACCCCTTCCCCACACACTCAAAACCCTTCCCCACACACTGAAACCCTTCCCCACAATCTGAAACACCTTCCCCACTCACTGAAACCCCTTCACCACACACTGAAACAATTACCCAAACTCTGAAAGCCCTTCCCCACACACTGAAACACCTTCCCCACACACTTAAACACCTTCCCCACACACTGAAACCCTTCCCCACACACTGAAACACGTTGCCCACACACTGAAACACCTTCCGCACACACAGAAGTCCATCCCCACACTCTGAAACCCCTTCCCACACACTGAAACTCCTTCCCTGCACACTGAAACACCTACCCCACACACTGAAACCCCTTCCCCACACACTGAAACACCTTCCCCACACACCAAAACACCTTCCCCACACACTGAAACCCCTTCCACACACACTGAAACACCTTCCCCACACACTGCGACCCTTCCCCACACACTGAAACACCTTCGCACACACTGAAACACTTCCCCACAAACTGAATCACCTTCCCCACACACTGAAAACCCTTCCCCACACACTGAAACAGCTTCCTCACACACTGAAACACCTTCCCCACACACTGAAACCCCTACCCCACACAATGCAACACGTCCTCACACACTGAAACACCTTCCCCACACACTGAAACCCCTTCCCCACACACTGAAACCGTTCCCCAAACACTGATACCCATTCACCACACACTGAAACACATTGCCCACACACTGAAAACCTTCCAAACACACTGAAACACATTCCCCACACACTGAAACCCCTTCCCCACACAAAGAAACCCCTTCCCCACACACTGAAACGCCTTCCGCACGACTGAAACCCCTTCCGCACACAATGAAACACCTTCACCACACTCTGAAACACCTTCCCCACAACACTGAAACCCCTTCCGCACATACTGAAACACCTTCCCCACACACTGAAACCCCTTCCGCACACACTGAAACCCTGCCCCACACACAGAAACACCTTCCCCACACGCTGAAACACATCCCCACACACTGAAAGCCCTTCCGCACACACTGAAACAAATCCCCACACACTGAAACCCCTTCCCCACAAACTGAAACACCTTCCCCACACACTGAAACTCCTTCCCCACACACTGATACTCCTTCTGCACACAGTGAACCCCTTCCCCACACACTCAAAACCCTTCCCCACACACTGAAGCACATCCCCACACACTGAAACCCCTTCCCCACACACTGAAAACCCTTCCGCACACACTGTAACACCTTCCCCAAAAACTGAAACCCCTTCCCCACACACTGAAACCCTTATCGCATGCACTGAAACCTCTTCTGCACACACTGAAACACCTTCCCCACACACTGAAACACCTTCCCCACACACTGAAACCCCTTCCCCACACACTGAAACCACTTCCGCACACAGTGAAACCCTGCCCCACACACTGAAACCCCTTCCTCACACACTGAGACACATCCCCACACACTGAAACCTCATCCTCACAAACTGAAACACCTTCCCCACACACTGAAAACCCTTCCCCACACACTGAAACCCTTCCCCACACTCTGAAACACCTTCCCTACTCACTGAAACCCCTTCCCCACACACTGTAACAATTACCCAAACTCTGAAACCCCTTCCCCACACACTGAAACACCTTCCCCACACACTTAAACACCTTCCCCACACACTGAAACCCTTCCACACACACTGAAACACCTTCCCCACACACTGAAACACCTTCCGCACACACAGAAGACCTTCCCCACACTCTGAAACACCTTCCCTACTCACTGAAACCCCTTCCCCACACACTGTAACAATTACCCAAACTCTGAAACCCCTTCCCCACACACTGAAACACCTTCCCCACACACTTAAACACCTTCCCCACACACTGAAAATTTTCCGCACACACTGAAACACCTTCCCCACAGACTGAAACACCTTCCGCATTCACAGAAGACCATCCCCACACACTGAAACCCATCCCCACACACTGAAACACCTTCCCCACACACTGAACCCCCTTCCCCACACACTGAAACACCACCCCATACACAGAAACACATTCCCCACAAACTGATACCCATCCGCACACACTGACACCCATCCCCAGAAACTGAAACCCATCCCCACACACTGAAACACCTTCCCTAAACAATGAAACCCTTTCTCCACACACAGAAACACCTCCCACACACACTGAAACACCTTCCCCACACACTGAAATACCTTCTCCAGACACTGAAACACCTTCCTCACACACTGATACCCCCTCCCCACACACTGAAACCGTTCCCCACACACTGAAACACGTCCCCCACACACTGAAACCCCTTCCACACACACAGAATCCCCTGCCCCACACACTGAAACACCTTGCGCACACAATGAAACAACTTCCCAACACATTGAAACCCCTTCCCCATACACAGAAACACCTTCCGCTCAAACTGAAACCCCTTCCCCACACAGTGAAACTTCTTCCCCACACACTGAAACCCCTTCCCCACACACTGAAACCCCTTCCCCACACACTGGAACCCTACCCCACACACTGAAACACCTTCCCCAAACACTGAAACCCCTTCCCCACACACTGAAACAGCTTCCCCACACACTGAAACCGCTTCCCCACACACTGAAACTCCTTCCGCACTCACTGAAACCGCTTCCGCACACACTGAAACACCTTCCCCATACACTGAAACCCTTCCCCACACACTGAAACCTCTTCCGCACACACTGAAACACCTTTCCCACACACTGAAAACCTTACCCACACACTGAAACACATTCCCCACAAACTGAAACCCTTCCCTACACACGGAAATCCCTTCCCCACACACTAAAACACCTTCCCCACACACTGAATCAACTTCCCCACACACTGAGACCCCTTCCCCACAAACTGAAACACCTTCCCCATACACTGAAACACCTTCCCCACACACTGAAACCCCTTCCACACAACCTGAAACACTTCCCCACACACTGAAACTCCTTCCCCGGACACTGGAAACCCTTCCCCACACAATGAAACCCCTTCCCGACTCTCAGAAACACATTCCCCACACACTGAAACCCCATCCCCATAAACAGCAACACATCCCCACACACCAAAACACCTTCCCCAAAAACTGAAACCCATTCAGCACACAATGAAACTCATTCCCCACACACAGAAACCCTTCCAAACACACAGAATCACAATTCCCACACAATGAAACCCATTCCCCACACACTGAAACGCCTTCCCCACACACTGAAACACCTTCCCCACACACTGAAACCCCTTCCCCACACACTGAAACCCCGTCCCCAGACAATGTAATCCTTCCCCACACACTGAAAAACTTCCCCACACACTGAAACCCCTTCCCAACACACTGAAACCCCTTCCCCACACACTGAAACCCTTTCCCAGACACTGAATCCCCTTCCTCACACACTGATACCCCTTCCCCACACACTGAAACCCTTCACCAAAAAGTGAAACCCTTCCCCTCAAACTGAAACCCCTTCCCCACATACTGAAACTCCTTCCCCACGCTCTGAAACACCTTCCTCACACACTGAAACCCCTTCCGCACACGGTTAAACCCTTCCCCACACTCTGAAACCCCCTCCCCACACACTGAAACCCCTTCCCCTCACACTGAATACCCTTCCGCACACAATTAAACACCTACCACACACAATGAAACACATTCCCCACACACAGAAACCCTTCCAAACACACAGAATCACAATTCCCACACAATGAAACCCCTTCCCCACACACTGAAACGCCTTCCCCACACACTGAAACCCCTTCCGCATACAATGCAACTCATTCCCACACACTGAAACCCATCACCACACAATGAATCCCATCCCCACAGACTGAAAGACCTTCCCCACACACTGAAACCCTTCCCCACACACTGAAACACATCTCCACACACTGAAACACATCCCCACACACTGAAACCCATCCCCACATACTGAAACCCCTTCCTCACAAACTAAAACACCTTCCCCACACACTGAAACACCTTCGCCATACACTGAAATACCATCCCCACACACAGAAACACCTTTCCCACACACAGAAACCCCATCCCCAGACACTTAAACACCTTCCACAAATACTGAAACACCTTCCCCACACCATGAAATACCATCCCCACACACTGGGACACCTATCCCACACACTGAAACCCCTTCCCAAAACACTGGAACCCTACCCCACACACTGAAACACCTTCCCCAAACACTGAAACCCCTTCCCCACACACTGAAACAGCTTCCGCACACACTGAAACACCTTCCCCACACACTGAAGCACCTTCCCCACACCCTGAAACCCCTTCCCCACACACTGAAACACATCCCCACACACTGAAACGCCTTCCCCACACACTGAAGCACATCCCCACACACTGAGACACCTTCACCACACACTGAATCCCCTTCCCCAAATACTGGAACCCCTTCCGCACTCAGTCAAACCCTTCCCCACACACTGAAACACATCCCCACACACTGAAACACCTTCCCCACTCACTGAAACCCTTCCCCACACACTGAAACACCTTCCCCACACACTTAAACACCTTCCCCACACACTGAAACCCTTCCGCACACACTGAAACACCTTCCCCACACACTGAAACACCTTCCGCACACACAGAAGACCTTCCCCACACTCTGAAACACCTTCCCTACTCACTGAAACCCCTTCCCCACACACTGTAACAATTACCCAAACTCTGAAACCCCTTCCCCACACACTGAAACACCTTCCCCACACACTTAAACACCTTCCCCACACACTGAAAATTTTCCGCACACACTGAAACACCTTCCCCACACACTGAAACACCTTCCGCACACACAGAAGACCATCCCCACACACTGAAACCCATCCCCACACACTGAAACACCTTCCCCACACACTGAACCCCCTTCCCCACACACTGAAACACCACCCCACACACAGAAACACATTCCCCACAAACTGATACCCATCCGCACACACTGACACCCATCCCCAGAAACTGAAACCCATCCCCACACACTGAAACACCTTCCCTACACAATGAAACCCTTTCTCCACACACAGAAACACCTCCCGCACACACTGAAACACCTTCCCCACACACTGAAATACCTTCTCCAGACACTGAAACACCTTCCTCACACACTGATACCCCCTCCCCACACACTGAAACCGTTCCCCACACACTGAAACACGTTCCCCACGCACTGAAACCCCTTCCACACACACTGAAACACCTTCCCCATACACTGAAACACCTTCCCCAGACAATGAAACCCCTTCCCCGCACACAGAATCCCCTGCCCCACACACTGAAACACCTTGCGCACACAATGAAACAACTTCCCAACACATTGAAACCCCTTCCCCATACACAGAAACACCTTCCGCTCAAACTGAAACCCCTTCCCCACACAGTGAAACTTCTTCCCCACACACTGAAACCCCTTCCCGACACACTGAAACCCCTTCCACACACAGTGAAACTCCTCGCCACACACTGAAACCCCTTTCCCACACACTGAAACACCTTCCCCACACACTGAAACCCCTTCCCCACACACTGAAACACATCCCCACACACTGAAACGCCTTCCCCACACACTGAAACACATCCCCACACACGGAAACACCTTCCCCACACACTGAAACACCTTCCCCAAATACTGAAACCCCTTCCGCACTCAGTCAAACCCTTCCCCACACACTGAAACACCTTCCGCACACACAGAAGACCTTCCCCACACTCTGAAACACCTTCCCTACTCACTGAAACACCTTCCCCACACACTGTAACAATTACCCAAACTCTGAAACCCCTTCCCCACACACTGAAACACCTTCCCCACACACTTAAACACCTTCCCCACACACTGAAAATTTTCCGCACACACTGAAACACCTTCCCCACACACTGAAACACCTTCCGCACACACAGAAGACCATCCCCACACACTGAAACCCATCCCCACACACTGAAACACCTTCCCCACACACTGAACCTCCTTCCCCACACACTGAAACACCACCCCACACACAGAAACACATTCCCCACAAACTGATACCCATCCGCACACACTGACACCCATCCCCAGAAACTGAAACCCATCCCCACACACTGAAACACCTTCCCTACACAATGAAACCCTTTCCCCACACACAGAAACACCTCCCGCACACACTGAAACACCTTCCCCACACACTGAAATACCTTCTCCAGACACTGAAACACCTTCCTCACACACTGATACCCCCTCCCCACACACTGAAACCGTTCCCCACACACTGAAACACGTTCCCCACACACTGAAACCCCTTCCACACACACTGAAACACCTTCCCCATACACTGAAACACCTTCCCCAGACAATGAAACCCCTTCCCCGCACACAGAATCCCCTGCCCCACACACTGAAACACCTTGCGCACACAATGAAACAACTTCCCAACACATTGAAACCCCTTCCCCACACACAGAAACACCTTCCGCTCAAACTGAAACCCCTTCCCCACACAGTGAAACTTCTTCCCCACACACTGAAACCCCTTCCCCACACACTGAAACCCCTTCCACACACAGTGAAACTCCTCGCCACACACTGAAACCCCTTCCCCACACACTGAAACACCTTCCCCACACACTGAAACCCCTTCCCCACACACTGAAACACATCCCCACACACTGAAACGCCTTCCCCACACACTGAAACACATCCCCACACACGGAAGCACCTTCCCCACACACTGAAACACCTTCCCCAAACACTGAAACCCCTTCCGCACTCAGTCAAACCCTTCCCCACATACTGAAACACATCCCCACACACTGAAACACCTTCCCCACACACTGAAACCCTTCCCCACACATTGAAACCACTTCAGCACACACTGAAACAGTTCCCCACACACTGAAACCCCTTCCCCACACACTGAAACCCCGTTCCCACACACTGTAAACCCTTCCGCACACACTGTAACACCTTCCCCACACACTGAAACCCCTTCCCCACACACTGAAACCCTTATCACACGCACTGAATCCTCTTCCGCACACCCTGAAACACCTTCCCCACACACTGAAACCCCTGTGCACAACTGAAACCCCTTCCCCACACACTCAAAACCCTTCCCCACACACTGAAACCCTTCCCCACAATCTGAAACACCTTCCCCACTCACTGAAACCCCTTCCCCACACACTGAAACAATTACCCAAACTCTGAAAGCCCTTCCCCACACACTGAAACACCTTCCCCACACACTTAAACACCTTCCCCACACACTGAAACCCTTCCCCACACACTGAAACACGTTGCCCACACACTGAAACACCTTCCCCACACACTGAAACCCCTTCCCCAAATACTGAAAGCCCTTCCGCACTCAGTCAAACCCTTCCCCACACACTGAAACACGTCCCCACACACTGAAACACCTTCCCCACTCATGAAACCCTTCCCCACACACTGAAACAACTTCCGCACACACTGAAACAGTTTCCCACACACTGAAACCCCTTCCCCACACACAGAAACCCCGTCCCCAGACACTGTAATTCTTCCCCACATACTGAAACACTTCCCCACACACTGAAACCCCTTCCCCACACACTGAAAACCCTTCCGCACACACTGTAACACCTTCCCCAAAAACTGAAACCCCTTCCCCACACACTGAAACCCTTATCGCATGCACTGAAACCTCTTCTGCACACACTGAAACACCTTCCCCACACACTGAAACCCCTTCCCCACACACTGAAACCCCTTCCGCACACACTGAAACACCTTCCCCACACACTGAAACCCCTTCCCCACACACTGAAACCACTTCCGCACACAGTGAAACCCTTCCCCACACACTGAAACCCCTTCCTCACACACTGAGACACATCCCCACACACTGAAACCTCATCCTCACAAACTGAAACACCTTCCCCACACACTGAAAACCCTTCCCCACACACTGAAACCCTTCCCCACACTCTGAAACACCTTCCCTACTCACTGAAACCCCTTCCCCACACACTGTAACAATTACCCAAACTCTGAAACCCCTTCCCCACACACTGAAACACCTTCCCCACACACTTAAACACCTTCCCCACACACTGAAACCCTTCCGCACACACTGAAACACCTTCCCCACACACTGAAACACCTTCCGCACACACAGAAGACCTTCCCCACACTCTGAAACACCTTCCCCACACACTGAAACCCTTCCCCACACATTGAAAACACTTCCACACACACTGAAACACCTTCCCCACACACTGAATCCCATGTCCCATACACTGAAACCCTTATCGCACGCACTGAAACCTCTTCCGCACACACTGGAACATCTTCCCCACACACTGAAACCCCTTCCCCACACATTGAAACCCCTTCCGCACACACTGAAACACCTTCCCCACACATTGAAACCCCTTCCCGACACACTGAAACCTCTTCCGCACACAGTGAAACCCTTCCCCACACACTGAAACCCCTTCCTCACACACTGAAACACATCCCCACACACTGAAACCCCTGTGCACAACTGAAACCCCTTCCCCACACACTCAAAACCCTTCCCCACACACTGAAACCCTTCCCCACAATCTGAAACACCTTCCCCACTCACTGAAACCCCTTCCCCACACACTGAAACAATTACCCAAACTCTGAAAGCCCTTCCCCACACACTGAAACCCTTCCCCACACACTGAAACACGTTGCCCACACACTGAAACACCTTCCCCACACACTGAAACCCCTTCCCCAAATACTGAAAGCCCTTCCGCACTCAGTCAAACCCTTCCCCACACACTGAAACACATCCCCACACACTGAAACACCTTCCCCACTCATGAAACCCTTCCCCACACACTGAAACAACTTCCGCACACACTGAAACAGTTTCCCACACACTGAAACCCCTTCCCCACACACAGAAACCCCGTCCCCAGACACTGTAATTCTTCCCCACATACTGAAACACTTCCCCACACACTGAAACCCCTTCCCCACACACTGAAACCCCTTCCCCACACACTGAAACCCTTCCCCAGACACTGAATCCCCTTCCTCGCACTCTGATACCCCTTCCCCACACACTGAAACCCTTCACCAAATACTGAAACCCTTCCCCTCACACTGAAACCCCTTCCCCACATACTGAAACTCCTTCCCCACACACTGAAACACCTTCCCCGCACACTGAAACCCCTTCCGCACACAGTGAAACCCTTCCCCACACACTGAAACCCCCTCCCCACACTCTGAAACCCTTCCCCACACACTGAAACAGCTTCCTTACACATTGAAACACCTTCCCCACACACTGAAACCCCTTCCCCACACAATGCAACACGTCCTCACACACAGAAACACCTTCCACATACACTGAAACCCCTTCCCCACACACTGAAACCGTTCCCCAAACACTGATACCCATTCACCACACACTGAAACACGTTGCCCACAGACTGAAAACCCTTCCGAACACACTGTAACACCTTCCCCACACACTGAATCCCATGTCCAATACACTGAAACCCTTATCGCACGCACTGAAACCTCTTCCGCACACACTGGAACATCTTCCCCACACACTGAAACCCCTTCCCCACACATTGAAACCCCTTCCGCACACACTGAAACACCTTCCCCACACATTGAAACCCCTTCCCGACACACTGAAACCACTTCCGCACACAGTGAAACCCTTCCCCACACACTGAAACCCCTTCCTCACACACTGAAACACATCCCCACACACTGAAACCCCTGTGCACAACTGAAACCCCTTCCCCACACACTCAAAACCCTTCCCCACACACTGAAACCCTTCCCCACAATCTGAAACACCTTCCCCACTCACTGAAACGCCTTCCCCACACACTGAAACAATTACCCAAACTCTGAAAGCCCTTCCCCACACACTGAAACACCTTCCCCACACACTTAAACACCTTCCCCACACACTGAAACCCTTCCCCACACACTGAAACACGTTGCCCACACACTGAAACACCTTCCGCACACACAGAAGTCCATCCCCACACGCTGAAACCCATTCCCACACACTGAAACTCCTTCCCTGCACACTGAAACACCAACCCCACACACTGAAACCCCTTCCCCACACACTGAAACACCTTCCCCACACACCAAAACACCTTCCCCACACACTGAAACCCCTTCTGCACACACTGAAACACCTTCCCCACACACTGCGACCCTTCCCCACACACTGAAACACCTTCGCACACACTGAAACACTTTCCCACAAACTGAATCACCTTCCCCACACACTGAAAACCCTTCCCCACACACTGAAACAGCTTCCTCACACACTGAAACACCTTCCCCACACACTGAAACCCCTACCCCACACAATGCAACACGTCCTCACACTCTGAAACACCTTCCCCACACACTGAAACCCCTTCCCCACACACTGAAACCGTTCCCCAAACACTGATACCCATTCACCACACACTGAAACACATTGCCCACACACTGAAAACCTTCCAAACACACTGAAACACATTCCCCACACACTGAAACCCCTTCCCCACAACACTGAAACCCCTTCCGCACATACTGAAACACTTTCCCCACACACTGAAACCCCTTCCGCACACACTGAAACCCTGCCCCACACACAGAAACACCTTCCCCACACGCTGAAACACATCCCCACACACTGAAAGCCCTTCCGCACACACTGAAACAAATCCCGACACACTGAAACCCCTTCCCCACAAACTGAAACACCTTCCCCACACACTGAAACTCCTTCCCCACACACTGATACCCCTTCTGCACACAGTGAACCCCTTCCCCACACACACAAACCCCTTCCCCAAACACTGAAGCACATCCCCACACACTGAAACCCCTTCCCCACACACTGAAAACCCTTCCGCACACACTGTAACACCTTCCCCAAAAACTGAAACCCCTTCCCCACACACTGAAACCCTTATCGCATGCACTGAAACCTCTTCTGCACACACTGAAACACCTTCCCCACACACTGAAACCCCTTCCCCACACACTGAAACCCCTTCCGCACACACTGAAACACCTTCCCCACACACTGAAACCCCTTCCCCACTCACTGAAACCACTTCCGCACACAGTGAAACCCTTCCCCACACACTGAAACCCCTTCCTCACACACTGAGACACATCCCCACACACTGAAACACCTTCCCCACAAACTGAAACCCCTTCCCCACACACACAAAACCCTTCCCCACACACTGAAACCCTTCCCCACAATCTGAAACACCTTCCTTACTCACTGAAACCCCTTCCCCACACACTGTAACAATTACCCAAACTCTGAAACCCCTTCCCCACACACTGAAACACCTTCCCCACACACTTAAACACCTTCCCCACACACTGAAACCCTTCCCCACACACTGAAACACATTCCCCACACACTACAACACCTTCCGAACACACAGAAGACCATCCCCACACACTGAAACCCATCCCCACACACTGAAACACCTTCCCCACACACTGAACCCCCTTTCCCACACACAGAAACACCACCCCTCACACAGAAACAGCTTCCCCACACACTGAAACACCTTCCCCACACACTGAAACGCCATCCCCACACACTGCAACACATCGTGGCACACTGAAACACCTTCCCCACACGCTGAAACCCCTTCCCCAAACACTGTAACCCTTCCCCAAACACTGATATCCATTCACCACACACTGAAACACATTCCCCACACACTGAAACATTTCCAAACACACTGAAACACATTCCGCACACACTGAAACCCCTTTACCACACACTGAAACCACATCTGCACTCACTGAAAGACCTTCCCCACACACTGAAACCCCTTCCCCACACACTGAAACCCCTTCTGCACATACTGAAAAATCTTCCCCACACACTGAAACCCCTTCCCCACACACTGAAACCCCTTCCGCACACAGTTAAAACCTTCCCCACACACTGAAACACCTTCGCCACCCACTGAAACACATCCCCACACACTGAAACCCCTTCCCCACACACTGAAACACCTTCCCCAAACACTGAAACACCTTCCCCACACACTGAAACACCTTCCCCACACACTGAAACCCCTTCCGCACACACTGAAACATCTTCCCCACACACTGAAAACCTTCCCCACACACTGAAACACATTCCCCGCAAACTGAAACCCTTCCCCACACACGGAAATCCCTTCCCCACACACTAAAACACCTTCCCCACACACTGAAACAACTTCCCCACACACTGAGACCCCTTCCCCACAAACTGAAACCCCTTCCCCATACACTGAAACACCTTCCCCACACACTGAAACCCCTTCTGCTCACTCTGAAACACCTTCCCCACACACCGAAACACTTCCCCACACACTGAAACACCTTCCCCACAACCTGAAACACTTCCCCACACACTGAAACTCCTTCCCCGGACACTGGAAACCCTTCCCCACACACTGAAACCCCTTCCCGACTCTCAGAAACACATTCCCCACACACTGAAACCCCATCCCCATAAACTGCAACACATCCCCACACACTAAAACACCTTCCCCAAACACTGAAACCCATTCAACACACAATGAAACACATTCCCCACACACTGAAACCCTTCCAAACACACAGAATCACAATTCCCACACAATGACACCCCTTCCCCACACACTTAAACGCCTTCCCCACACACTGAAACACCTTCCCCACACACTGAAACCCCTTCCGCATACAATGCAACTCATCCACACACACTGAAACCCATCACCACACAATGAAACCCATCCCCACACACTGAAAGACCTTCCCCACACACTGAAACCCTTCCCCACACACTGAAACACATCTCCACACACTGAAACACATCCCCACACACTAAAGCACCTTCGCCACATACTGAAACCCCTTCCTCACAAACTAAGACACCTTCCCCACACACTGAAACACCTTCCCCACACACTGAAACGCCATCCCCACACACTGCAACACATCGTGGCACACTGAAACACCTTCCCCACACGCTGAAACCCCTTCCCCAAACACTGTAACCCTTCCCCAAACACTGATATCCATTCACCACACACTGAAACACATTCCCCACACACTGAAACATTTCCAAACACACTGAAACACATTCCGCACACACTGAAACCCCGTTACCACACACTGAAACCCCTTCTGCACTCACTGAAAGACCTTCCCCACACACTGAAACCCCTTCCCCACACACTGAAACCCCTTCTGCACATACTGAAAAATCTTTCCCACACACTGAAACCCCTTCCCCACACACTGAAACCCCTTCCCCACACAGTTAAAACCTTCCCCACACGCTGAAACACCTTCGCCACACACTGAAACACATCCCCACACACTGAAACCATTCCCCACAAACTGAAACCCCTTCCGCACACAGTGAAACCTTTCCCCACACACTGAAACCCCTTACGCACACACTGAAACACATCCCCACACACTGAAACCCCTTCCCCACACACTGAAACACCTTCCCCAAACACTGAAACACCTTCCCAAAACACTGATACATCTTCCCCACACACTGAAACCCCTTCCACACACACTGAAACACCTTCCCCACTCACTGAAACGCCATCCCCACACACTGCAACACATCGCCGCACACTGAAACACCTTCCCCACACACTAAAACCCCTTCCCCAAACACTGTAACCCTTCCCCAAACACTGATACCCATTCACCAAACACTGAAACACATTCCCCACACACTGAAACATTTCCAAACACACTAAAACACATTCTGCACACACTGAAACCCCTTCCCCACACACTGAAACCCCTTCTGCACTCACTGAAAGACATTCCCCACACACTGAAACCCCTTCCCCACACACTGAAACCCCTTCCGCACATACTGAAAAATGTTCCCCACACACTGAAACCCCTTCCCCACACACTGAAACCCCTTCCGCACACAGTTAAAACCTTCCCCACACACTGAAACACCTTCCCCACACACTGAAACACATCCCCACACACTGAAACCCCTTCCCCACACACTGAAACAATTCCCCACAAACTGAAACCCCTTCCACACACAGTGAAACCCTTCCCCACACACTGAAACCCCTTACGCACACACTGAAACACATCCCCACACACTGAAACCCCTTCCCCACACACTGAAACACCTTCCCCAAACACTGAAACACCTTCCCCACACACTGAAACACCTTCCCCACACACTGAAACCCCTTCCGCACACACTGAAACATCTTCCCCACACACTGAAAACCTTCCCCACACACTGAAACACATTCCCCACAAACTGAAACCCTTCCCCACACACGGAAATCCCTTCCCCACACACTAAAACACCTTCCCCACACACTGAAACAACTTCCCCACACACTGAGACCCCTTCCCCACAAACTGAAACACCTTCCCCATACACTGAAACACATTCCCCACACACTGAAACCCCTTCCGCACACTCTGAAACACCTTCCCCACACACCGAAAACCTTCCCCACACACTGAAACACCTTCCCCACAACCTGAAACACTTCCCCACACACTGAAACTCCTTCCCCGGACACTGGAAACCCTTCCCCACACACTGAAACCCCTTCCCGACTCTCAGAAACACATTCCCCACACACTGAAACCCCATCCCCATAAACTGCAACACATCCCCACACACGAAAACACCTTCCCCAAACACTGAAACCCATTCAACACACAATGAAACACATTCCCCACACACTGAAACCCTTCCAAACACACATAATCACAATTCCCACACAATGAAACCCCTTCCCCACACACTGAAACGCCTTCCCCACACACTGAAACACCTTCCCCACACACTGAAACCCCTTCCGCATACAATGCAACTCATCCCCACACACTGAAACCCATCACCACACAATGAAACCCATCCCCACACACTGAAAGACCTTCCCCACACACTGAAACCCTTTCCCACACACTGAAACACATCTCCACACACTGAAACACATCCCCACACACTGAAACCCATCCCCACATACTGAAACCCCTTCCTCACAAACTAAAACACCTTCCCCACACACTGAAACACCTTCGCCATACACTGAAATACCATCCCCACACACTGAAACACCTTTCCCACACACAGAAACCCCATCCCCAGACACTTAAACACCTTCCACACATACTGAAACACCTTCCCCACACCATGAAATACCATCCCCACACACTGGGACACCTATCCCACACACTGAAACCCCTTCCCCACACGCTGAAACACATCCCCACACACTGAAAGCCCTTCCGCACACACTGAAACAAATCCCGACACACTGAAACCCCTTCCCCACAAACTGAAACACCTTCCCCACACACTGAAACTCCTTCCCCACACACTGATACCCCTTCTGCACACAGTGAACCCCTTCCCCACACACACAAACCCCTTCCCCAAACACTGAAGCACATCCCCACACACTGAAACCCCTTCCCCACACACTGAAAACCCTTCCGCACACACTGTAACACCTTCCCCAAAAACTGAAACCCCTTCCCCACACACTGAAACCCTTATCGCATGCACTGAAACCTCTTCTGCACACACTGAAACACCTTCCCCACACACTGAAACCCCTTCCCCACACACTGAAACCCCTTCCGCACACACTGAAACACCTTCCCCACACACTGAAACCCCTTCCCCACTCACTGAAACCACTTCCGCACACAGTGAAACCCTTCCCCACACACTGAAACCCCTTCCTCACACACTGAGACACATCCCCACACACTGAAACACCTTCCCCACAAACTGAAACGCCTTCCCCACACACACAAAACCCTTCCCCACACACTGAAACCCTTCCCCACAATCTGAAACACCTTCCTTACTCACTGAAACCCCTTCCCCACACACTGTAACAATTACCCAAACTCTGAAACCCCTTCCCCACACACTGAAACACCTTCCCCACACACTTAAACACCTTCCCCACACACTGAAACCCTTCCCCACACACTGAAACACATTCCCCACACACTACAACACCTTCCGAACACACAGAAGACCATCCCCACACACTGAAACCCATCCCCACACACTGAAACACCTTCCCCACACACTGAACCCCCTTTCCCACACACAGAAACACCACCCCTCACACAGAAACAGCTTCCCCACACACTGAAACACCTTCCCCACACACTGAAACGCCATCCCCACACACTGCAACACATCGTGGCACACTGAAACACCTTCCCCACACGCTGAAACCCCTTCCCCAAACACTGTAACCCTTCCCCAAACACTGATATCCATTCACCACACACTGAAACACATTCCCCACACACTGAAACATTTCCAAACACACTGAAACACATTCCGCACACACTGAAACCCCTTTACCACACACTGAAACCACATCTGCACTCACTGAAAGACCTTCCCCACACACTGAAACCCCTTCCCCACACACTGAAACCCCTTCTGCACATACTGAAAAATCTTCCCCACACACTGAAACCCCTTCCCCACACACTGAAACCCCTTCCGCACACAGTTAAAACCTTCCCCACACACTGAAACACCTTCGCCACCCACTGAAACACATCCCCACACACTGAAACCCCTTCCCCACACACTGAAACACCTTCCCCAAACACTGAAACACCTTCCCCACACACTGAAACACCTTCCCCACACACTGAAACCCCTTCCGCACACACTGAAACATCTTCCCCACACACTGAAAACCTTCCCCACACACTGAAACACATTCCCCGCAAACTGAAACCCTTCCCCACACACGGAAATCCCTTCCCCACACACTAAAACACCTTCCCCACACACTGAAACAACTTCCCCACACACTGAGACCCCTTCCCCACAAACTGAAACCCCTTCCCCATACACTGAAACACCTTCCCCACACACTGAAACCCCTTCTGCTCACTCTGAAACACCTTCCCCACACACCGAAACACTTCCCCACACACTGAAACACCTTCCCCACAACCTGAAACACTTCCCCACACACTGAAACTCCTTCCCCGGACACTGGAAACCCTTCCCCACACACTGAAACCCCTTCCCGACTCTCAGAAACACATTCCCCACACACTGAAACCCCATCCCCATAAACTGCAACACATCCCCACACACTAAAACACCTTCCCCAAACACTGAAACCCATTCAACACACAATGAAACACATTCCCCACACACTGAAACCCTTCCAAACACACAGAATCACAATTCCCACACAATGACACCCCTTCCCCACACACTTAAACGCCTTCCCCACACACTGAAACACCTTCCCCACACACTGAAACCCCTTCCGCATACAATGCAACTCATCCCCACACACTGAAACCCATCACCACACAATGAAACCCATCCCCACACACTGAAAGACCTTCCCCACACACTGAAACCCTTCCCCACACACTGAAACACATCTCCACACACTGAAACACATCCCCACACACTAAAGCACCTTCGCCACATACTGAAACCCCTTCCTCACAAACTAAGACACCTTCCCCACACACTGAAACACCTTCCCCACACACTGAAACGCCATCCCCACACACTGCAACACATCGTGGCACACTGAAACACCTTCCCCACACGCTGAAACCCCTTCCCCAAACACTGTAACCCTTCCCCAAACACTGATATCCATTCACCACACACTGAAACACATTCCCCACACACTGAAACATTTCCAAACACACTGAAACACATTCCGCACACACTGAAACCCCGTTACCACACACTGAAACCCCTTCTGCACTCACTGAAAGACCTTCCCCACACACTGAAACCCCTTCCCCACACACTGAAACCCCTTCTGCACATACTGAAAAATCTTTCCCACACACTGAAACCCCTTCCCCACACACTGAAACCCCTTCCCCACACAGTTAAAACCTTCCCCACACGCTGAAACACCTTCGCCACACACTGAAACACATCCCCACACACTGAAACCATTCCCCACAAACTGAAACCCCTTCCGCACACAGTGAAACCTTTCCCCACACACTGAAACCCCTTACGCACACACTGAAACACATCCCCACACACTGAAACCCCTTCCCCACACACTGAAACACCTTCCCCAAACACTGAAACACCTTCCCAAAACACTGATACATCTTCCCCACACACTGAAACCCCTTCCACACACACTGAAACACCTTCCCCACTCACTGAAACGCCATCCCCACACACTGCAACACATCGCCGCACACTGAAACACCTTCCCCACACACTAAAACCCCTTCCCCAAACACTGTAACCCTTCCCCAAACACTGATACCCATTCACCAAACACTGAAACACATTCCCCACACACTGAAACATTTCCAAACACACTAAAACACATTCTGCACACACTGAAACCCCTTCCCCACACACTGAAACCCCTTCTGCACTCACTGAAAGACATTCCCCACACACTGAAACCCCTTCCCCACACACTGAAACCCCTTCCGCACATACTGAAAAATGTTCCCCACACACTGAAACCCCTTCCCCACACACTGAAACCCCTTCCGCACACAGTTAAAACCTTCCCCACACACTGAAACACCTTCCCCACACACTGAAACACATCCCCACACACTGAAACCCCTTCCCCACACACTGAAACAATTCCCCACAAACTGAAACCCCTTCCACACACAGTGAAACCCTTCCCCACACACTGAAACCCCTTACGCACACACTGAAACACATCCCCACACACTGAAACCCCTTCCCCACACACTGAAACACCTTCCCCAAACACTGAAACACCTTCCCCACACACTGAAACACCTTCCCCACACACTGAAACCCCTTCCGCACACACTGAAACATCTTCCCCACACACTGAAAACCTTCCCCACACACTGAAACACATTCCCCACAAACTGAAACCCTTCCCCACACACGGAAATCCCTTCCCCACACACTAAAACACCTTCCCCACACACTGAAACAACTTCCCCACACACTGAGACCCCTTCCCCACAAACTGAAACACCTTCCCCATACACTGAAACACATTCCCCACACACTGAAACCCCTTCCGCACACTCTGAAACACCTTCCCCACACACCGAAAACCTTCCCCACACACTGAAACACCTTCCCCACAACCTGAAACACTTCCCCACACACTGAAACTCCTTCCCCGGACACTGGAAACCCTTCCCCACACACTGAAACCCCTTCCCGACTCTCAGAAACACATTCCCCACACACTGAAACCCCATCCCCATAAACTGCAACACATCCCCACACACGAAAACACCTTCCCCAAACACTGAAACCCATTCAACACACAATGAAACACATTCCCCACACACTGAAACCCTTCCAAACACACATAATCACAATTCCCACACAATGAAACCCCTTCCCCACACACTGAAACGCCTTCCCCACACACTGAAACACCTTCCCCACACACTGAAACCCCTTCCGCATACAATGCAACTCATCCCCACACACTGAAACCCATCACCACACAATGAAACCCATCCCCACACACTGAAAGACCTTCCCCACACACTGAAACCCTTTCCCACACACTGAAACACATCTCCACACACTGAAACACATCCCCACACACTGAAACCCATCCCCACATACTGAAACCCCTTCCTCACAAACTAAAACACCTTCCCCACACACTGAAACACCTTCGCCATACACTGAAATACCATCCCCACACACTGAAACACCTTTCCCACACACAGAAACCCCATCCCCAGACACTTAAACACCTTCCACACATACTGAAACACCTTCCCCACACCATGAAATACCATCCCCACACACTGGGACACCTATCCCACACACTGAAACCCCTTCCCCACACACTGGAACCCTACCCCACACACTGAAACACCTTCCCCAAACACTGAAACCCCTTCCCCACACACTGAAACAGCTTCCCCACACACTGAAACACCTTCCCCACACACTGAAACACCTTCCCCACACACTGAAACCGCTTCCGCACACACTGAAACACCTTCCCCATACACTGAAACCCTTCCCCACACACTGAAACCCCTTCCGCACACACTGAAACATCTTCCCCACACACTGAAAACCTTACCCACACACTGAAACACATTCCCCACAAACTGAAACCCTTCCCCACACACGGAAATCCCTTCCCCACACACTAAAACACCTTCCCCACACACTGAATCAACTTCCCCACACACTGAGACCCCTTCCCCACAAACTGAAACACCTTCCCCATACACTGAAACACCTTCCCCACACACTGAAACCCCTTCCACACAACCTGAAACACTTCCCCAAACACTGAAACTCCTTCCCCGGACACTGGAAACCCTTCCCCACACAATGAAACCCCTTCCCGACTCTCAGAAACACATTCCCCACACACTGAAACCCCATCCCCATAAACAGCAACACATCCCCACACACTAAAACACCTTCCCCAAAAAACTGAAACCCATTCACCACACAATGAAACACATTCCCCACAAACTGAAACCCCTTCCCCACACACACAAAACCCTTCCCCACACACTGAAACCCTTCCCCACAATCTGAAACACCTTCCTTACTCACTGAAACCCCTTCCCCACACACTGTAACAATTACCCAAACTCTGAAACCCCTTCCCCACACACTGAAACACCTTCCCCACACACTTAAACACCTTCCCCACACACTGAAACCCTTCCCCACACACTGAAACACATTCCCCACACACTGCAACACCTTCCGAACACACAGAAGACCATCCCCACACACTGAACCCCATCCCCACACACTGAAACACCTTCCCCACACACTGAGCCCCCTTTCCCACACACAGAAACACCACCCCACACACAGAAACAGCTTCCCCACACACTGAAACACCTTCCCCACACACTGAAACGCCATCCCCACACACTGCAACACATCGTGGCACACTGAAACACCTTCCCCACACGCTGAAACCCCTTCCCCAAACACTGTAACCCTTCCCCAAACACTGATATCCATTCACCACACACTGAAACACATTCCCCACACACTGAAACATTTCCAAACACACTGAAACACATTCCGCACACACTGAAACCCCTTTACCACACACTGAAACCCCTTCTGCACTCACTGAAAGACCTTCCCCACACACTGAAACCCCTTCCCCACACACTGAAACCCCTTCTGCACATACTGAAAAATCTTCCCCACACACTGAAACCCCATCCCCACACACTGAAACCCCTTCCGCACACAGTTAAAACCTTCCCCAAACACTGAAACACCTTCCCCACACACTGAAACACCTTCCCCACACACTGAAACCCCTTCCGCACACACTGAAACATCTTCCCCACACACTGCAAACCTTCCCCACACACTGAAACACATTCCCCGCAAACTGAAACACTTCCCCACACACGGAAATCCCTTCCCCACACACTAAAACACCTTCCCCACACACTGAAACAACTTCCCCACACACTGAGACCCCTTCCCCACAAACTGAAACCCCTTCCCCATACACTGAAACACCTTCCCCACACACTGAAACCCCTTCTGCTCACTCTGAAACACCTTCCCCACACACCGAAACACTTCCCCACACACTGAAACACCTTCCCCACAACCTGAAACACTTCCCCACACACTGAAACTCCTTCCCCGGACACTGGAAACCCTTCCCCACACACTGAAACCCCTTCCCGACTCTCAGAAACACATTCCCCACACACTGAAACCCCATCCCCATAAACTGCAACACATCCCCACACACTAAAACACCTTCCCCAAACACTGAAACCCATTCAACACACAATGAAACACATTCCCCACACACTGAAACCCTTCCAAACACACAGAATCACAATTCCCACACAATGACACCCCTTCCCCTCACACTGAAACGCCTTCCCCACACACTGAAACACCTTCCCCACACACTGAAACCCCTTCCGCATACAATGCAACTCATCCCCACACACTGAAACCCATCACCACACAATGAAACCCATCCCCACACACTGAAAGACCTTCCCCACACACTGAAACCCTTCCCCACACACTGAAACACATCTCCACACACTGAAACACATCCCCACACACTAAAACACCTTCGCCACATACTGAAACCCCTTCCTCACAAACTAAGACACCTTCCCCACACACTGAAACACCTTCCCCACACACTGAAACGCCATCCCCACACACTGCAACACATCGTGGCACACTGAAACACCTTCCCCACACGCTGAAACCCCTTCCCCAAACACTGTAACCCTTCCCCAAACACTGATATCCATTCACCACACACTGAAACACATTCCCCACACACTGAAACATTTCCAAACACACTGAAACACATTCCGCACACACTGAAACCCCTTTACCACACACTGAAACCCCTTCTGTACTCACTGAAAGACCTTCCCCACACACTGAAACCCCTTCCCCACACACTGAAACCCCTTCTGCACATACTGAAAAATCTTCCCCACACACTGAAACCCCTTCCCCACACACTGAAACCCCTTCCCCACACAGTTAAAACCTTCCCCACACGCTGAAACACCTTCGCCACACACTGAAACACATCCCCACACACTGAAACCCCTTCCCCACACACTGAAACAATTCCCCACAAACTGAAACCCCTTCCGCACACAGTGAAACCTTTCCCCACACACTGAAACCCCTTACGCACACACTGAAACACATCCCCACACACTGAAACCCCTTCCCCACACACTGAAACACCTTCCCCAAACACTGAAACACCTTCCCAAAACACTGATACATCTTCCCCACACACTGAAACCCCTTCCACACACACTGAAACACCTTCCCCACTCACTGAAACGCCATCCCCACACACTGCAACACATCGCCGCATACTGAAACACCTTCCCCACACACTGAAACCCCTTCCCCAAACACTGTAACCCTTCCCCAAACACTGATACCCATTCACCAAACACTGAAACACATTCCCCACACACTGAAACATTTCCAAACACACTAAAACACATTCTGCACACACTGAAACCCCTTCCCCACACACTGAAACCCCTTCTGCACTCACTGAAAGACATTCCCCACACACTGAAACCCCTTCCCCACACACTGAAACCCCTTCCGCACATACTGAAAAATGTTCCCCACACACTGAAACCCCTTCCCCACACACTGAAACCCCTTCCGCACACAGTTAAAACCTTCCCCACACACTGAAACACCTTCCCCACACACTGAAACACATCCCCACACACTGAAACCCCTTCCCCACACACTGAAACAATTCCCCACAAACTGAAACCCCTTCCACACACAGTGAAACCCTTCCCCACACACTGAAACCCCTTACGCACACACTGAAACACATCCCCACACACTGAAACCCCTTCCCCACACACTGAAACACCTTCCCCAAACACTGAAACACCTTCCCCACACACTGAAACACCTTCCCCACACACTGAAACCCCTTCCGCACACACTGAAACATCTTCCCCACACACTGAAAACCTTCCCCACACACTGAAACACATTCCCCACAAACTGAAACCCTTCCCCACACACGGAAATCCCTTCCCCACACACTAAAACACCTTCCCCACACACTGAAACAACTTCCCCACACACTGAGACCCCTTCCCCACAAACTGAAACACCTTCCCCATACACTGAAACACATTCCCCACACACTGAAACCCCTTCCGCACACTCTGAAACACCTTCCCCACACACCGAAAACCTTCCCCACACACTGAAACACCTTCCCCACAACCTGAAACACTTCCCCACACACTGAAACTCCTTCCCCGGACACTGGAAACCCTTCCCCACACACTGAAACCCCTTCCCGACTCTCAGAAACACATTCCCCACACACTGAAACCCCATCCCCATAAACTGCAACACATCCCCACACACGAAAACACCTTCCCCAAACACTGAAACCCATTCAACACACAATGAAACACATTCCCCACACACTGAAACCCTTCCAAACACACATAATCACAATTCCCACACAATGAAACCCCTTCCCCACACACTGAAACGCCTTCCCCACACACTGAAACACCTTCCCCACACACTGAAACCCCTTCCGCATACAATGCAACTCATCCCCACACACTGAAACCCATCACCACACAATGAAACCCATCCCCACACACTGAAAGACCTTCCCCACACACTGAAACCCTTTCCCACACACTGAAACACATCTCCACACACTGAAACACATCCCCACACACTGAAACCCATCCCCACATACTGAAACCCCTTCCTCACAAACTAAAACACCTTCCCCACACACTGAAACACCTTCGCCATACACTGAAATACCATCCCCACACACTGAAACACCTTTCCCACACACAGAAACCCCATCCCCAGACACTTAAACACCTTCCACACATACTGAAACACCTTCCCCACACCATGAAATACCATCCCCACACACTGGGACACCTATCCCACACACTGAAACCCCTTCCCCACACACTGGAACCCTACCCCACACACTGAAACACCTTCCCCAAACACTGAAACCCCTTCCCCACACACTGAAACAGCTTCCCCACACACTGAAACACCTTCCCCACACACTGAAACACCTTCCCCACACACTGAAACCGCTTCCGCACAAACTGAAACACCTTCCCCATACACTGAAACCCTTCCCCACACACTGAAACCCCTTCCGCACACACTGAAACATCTTCCCCACACACTGAAAACCTTACCCACACACTGAAACACATTCCCCACAAACTGAAACCCTTCCCCACACACGGAAATCCCTTCCCCACACACTAAAACACCTTCCCCACACACTGAATCAACTTCCCCACACACTGAGACCCCTTCCCCACAAACTGAAACACCTTCCCCATACACTGAAACACCTTCCCCACACACTGAAACCCCTTCCACACAACCTGAAACACTTCCCCAAACACTGAAACTCCTTCCCCGGACACTGGAAACCCTTCCCCACACACTGAAACGCCTTCCCCACACACTGAAACACATTCCCCACACACAGAAACCCTTCCAAACACACAGAATCACAATTCCCACACAATGAAACCCATTCCCCAGACACTGAAACGCCTTCCCCACACACTGAAACACCTTCCCCACACACTGAAACCCCTTCCGCATACAATGCAACTCATCCCCACACACTGAAACCCATCACCACACACTGAAACCCATCCCTACACACTGAAACACCTTCCCCACACACTGAAACCCTTCCCCACACATTGAAACACATCTCCACACTCTGAAACACATCCCCACAAACTGAAACACCTTCCCCACATACTGAAACCCCTTCCTCACAAACTAAAACACCTTCCCCACACACTGAAACCCCTTCGCCATGCACTGAAGCACCTTTCCCACACACAGAAACCCCATCCCCAGACACTTAAACACCTTCCACACATACAGAAACACCTTCCCCACACCATGAAATACCATCCCCACACACTGGGACACCTATCCCACACACTGAAACCCCTTCCCCACACACTGGAACCCTACCCCACACACTGAAACACCTTCCCCAAACACTGAAACCCCTTCCCCACACACTGAAACAGCTTCCCCACACACTGAAAACGCTTCCCCACACACTGAAACTCCTTCCGCACTCACTGAAACCGCTTCCGCACACACTGAAACACCTTCCCCATACACTGAAACCCTTCCCCACACACTGAAACCTCTTCTGCACACACTGAAACACCTTCCCCACACACTGAAAACCTTACCCACACACTGAAACACATTCCCCACAAACTGAAACCCTTCCCTACACACGGAAATCCCTTTCCCACACACTAAAACACCTTCCCCACACACTGACTCAACTTCCCCACACACTGAGACCCCTTCCCCACAAACTGAAACACCTTCCCCATACACTGAAACACCTTCCCCACACACTGAAACCCCTTCCCCACAACCTGAAACACTTCCCCACACACTGAAACTCCTTCCCCGGACACTGGAAACCCTTCCCCACACAATGAAACCCCTTCCCGACTCTCAGAAACACATTCCCCACACACTGAAACCCCATCCCCATAAACAGCAACACATCCCCACACACTAAAACACCTTCCCCAAAAACTGAAACCCATTCACCACACAATGAAACACATTCCCCACACACAGAAACCCTTCCAAACACACAGAATCACAATTCCCACACAATGAAACCCATTCCCCACACACTGAAACGCCTTCCCCACACACTGAAACACCTTCCCCACACACTGAAACCCCTTCCCCACACACTGAAACCCCGTCCCCAGACAATGTAATCCTTCCCCACACACTGAAAAACTTCCCCACACACTGAAACCCCTTCCCAACACACTGAAACCCCTTCCCAACACACTGAAACCCTTTCCCAGACACTGAATCCCCTTCCTCACACACTGATACCCCTTCCCCACACACTGAAACCCTTCACCAAAAAGTGAAACCCTTCCCCTCAAACTGAAACCCCTTCCCCACATACTGAAACTCCTTCCCCACGCACTGAAACACCTTCCTCACACACTGAAACTCCTTCCGCACACAGTTAAACCCTTCCCCACACTCTGAAACACCCTCCCCACACACTGAAACCCCTTCCCCTCACACTGAATACCCTTCCGCACACAATTAAACACCTACCACACACAATGAAACACATTCCCCACACACTGAAAACCTTCCAAACACACAGAATCACAATTCCCACACAATGAAACCCCTTCCCCACACACTGAAACGCCTTCCCCACACACTGAAACCCCTTCCGCATACAATGCAACTCATCCCCACACACTGAAACCCATCACCACACAATGAAACCCATCCCCACAGACTGAAAGAACTTCCCCACACACTGAAACCCTTCCCCACACACTGAAACACATCTCCACACACTGAAACACATCCCCACACACTGAAACCCATCCCCACATACTGAAACCCCTTCCTCACAAACTAAAACACCTTCCCCACACACTGAAACACCTTCGCCATACACTGAAATACCATCCCCACACACTGAAACACCTTTCCCACACACAGAAACCCCATCCCCAGACACTTAAACACCTTCCACACATACTGAAACACCTTCCCCACACCATGAAATACCATCCCCACACACTGGGACACCTATCCCACACACTGAAACCCATTCCCAAAACACTGGAACCCTACCCCACACACTGAAACACCTTCCCCAAACACTGAAACCCCTTCCCCACACACTGAAACAGCTGCCCCACACACTGAAACACCTTCCCCACACACTGAAACACCTTCCCCACACACTGAAACACCTTCCGCACACACTGAAACACCTTCCCCATACACTGAAACCAATCCCCACAAACTGAAACCCATTCCGCACACACTGAAACATCTTCCCCACACACTGAAAACCTTACCCACACACTGAAACACATTCCCCACAAACTGAAACCCTTCCCCACACACGGAAATCCCTTCCCCACACACTAAAACACCTTCCCCACACACTGAATCAACTTCCCCACACACTGAGACCCCTTCCCCACAAACTGAAACACCTTCCCCATACACTGAAACACCTTCCCCACACACTGAAACCCCTTCCCCACAACCTGAAACACTTCCCCACACACTGAAACTCCTTCCCCGGACACTGGAAACCCTTCCCCACACAATGAAACCCCTTCCCGACTCTCAGAAACACATTCCCCACACACTGAAACCCCATCCCCAAAAACAGCAACACATCCCCACACACTAAAACACCTTCCCCAAAAACTGAAACCCATTCACCACACAATGAAACACATTCCCCACACACAGAAACCCTTCCAAACACACAGAATCACAATTCCCACACAATGAAACCCATTCCCCAGACACTGAAACGCCTTCCCCACACACTGAAACACCTTCCCCACACACTGAAACCCCTTCTGCATACAATGCAACTCATCCCCACACACTGAAACCCATCTCCACAAACTGAAACACCTTCCCCACATACTGAAACCCCTTCCTCACAAACTAAAACACCTTCCCCACACACTGAAACACATTCGCCATGCACTGAAACACCTTTCCCACACACAGAAACCCCATCCCCAGACACTTAAGCACCTTCCACACATACAGAAACACCTTCCCCACACACTGAAACCCCTTCCTCACACATTGAAACCCCTTCCGCACACACTGAAACACCTTCCTCACACCATGAAATACCATCCCCACACAGTGGGACACATATCCCACACACTGAAACCCTTCCCCACTCACTGAAACCCTTCCCCACACACTGAAACCCCTTCGCACACACTGAAACACCTTCCCTGCACACTGAAACACCTTCCCCACACACTGAAACCCCTTCCCCACACACTGAAACACCTTCCCCACAAACCGAAACACCTTCCCCACACACTGAAACCCCTTCCCCAAACACTGAAACCCCTTCCGCACTCAGTCGAACCCTTCCCCACACACTGAAACACATCCCCACACACATGAAACACCTTCCCCACACACTGAAACCCTTCCCCACACACTGAAACCACTTCCGCACACACTGTAACACCTTTCCCACACACTGAAGCACCTTCCCCACACCCTGAAACCCCTTCCCCACACACTGAAACACATCCCCACACACTGAAACGCCTTCCCCACACACTGAAGCACATCCCCACACACTGAAACACCTTCCCCACACACTGAATCCCCTTCCCCAAATACTGGAACCCCTTCCGCACTCAGTCAAACCCTTCCCCACACACTGAAACACATCCCCACACACTGAAACACCTTCCCCACTCACTGAAACCCTTCCCCAGACACTGAAACAACTTCTGCACACACTGAAACAGTTTCCCACACACTGAAACCCCTTCCCCACACAAAGACACCCCGTCCCCAGACACTGTAATCCTTCCCCACATACTGAAACACTTCCCCACACACTGAAACCCCTTCCCCACACACTGAAACCCCTTCCCCACACACTGAAACCCTTCCCCAGACACTGAATCCCCTTCCTCACACTCTGATACCCCTTCCCCACACACTGAAACCCTTCACCAAATACTGAAACCCTTCCCCTCACACTGAAACCCCTTCCAAACATACCGAAACTCCTTCCACACACACTGAAACACCTTCCCCGCACACTGAAACCCCTTCCGCACACAGTTAAACCCTTCCCCACACACTGAAACCCCATCCCCACACACTGAAACCCTTCCCCACGCACTGAAACAGCTTCCTTACACATTGAAACACCTTCCTCACACACTGAAACCCCTTCCCCACACAATGCAACACGTCCTCACACACAGAAACACCTTCCACACACACTGAAACCCCTTCCCCACACACTGAAACCATTCCCCAAACACTGATACCCATTCACCACACACTGAAACACATTGCCCACACACTGAAAACCCTTCCGAACACACTGTAACACCTTCCCCACACATTGAATCCCATTGCCCATAAACTGAAACCCTTATCGCACGCACTGAAACCTCTTCCGCACACACTGAAACATCTTCCCCACACACTGAAACCCCTTCCTCACACATTGAAACGCCTTCCGCACACACTGAAACACCTTCCCCACACCATGAAATACCATCCCCACACAGTGGGACACCTATCCCACACACTGAAACACCTTCCCCACACACTGGAACCCTACCCCACACACTGAAACACCTTCCCCAAACACTGAAACCCCTTCCCCACACACTGAAACAGCTTCCCCACACACTGAAACACCTTCCCCACACACTGAAACACCTTCCCCACACACTGAAACCGCTTCCGCACACACTGAAACACCTTCCCCATACACTGAAACCCTTCCCCACACACTGAAACCCCTTTCTCACACACTGAAACATCTTCCCCACACACTGAAAACCTTACCCACACACTGAAACACATTCCCCACAAACTGAAACCCTTCCCCACACACGGAAAACCCTTCCCCACACACTAAAACACCTTCCCCACACACTGAATCAACTTCCCCACACACTGAGACCCCTTCCCCACAAACTGAAACACCTTCCCCATACACTGAAACACCTTCCCCACACACTGAAACCCCTTCCACACAACCTGAAACACTTCCCCACACACTGAAACTCCTTCCCCGGACACTGGAAACCCTTCCCCACACAATGAAACCCCTTCCCGACTCTCAGAAACACATTCCCCACACACTGAAACCCCATCCCCATAAACAGCAACACATCCCCACACACTAAAACACCTTCCCCAAAAACTGAAACCCATTCACCACACAATGAAACACAGTCCCCACACACAGAAACCCTTCCAAACACACAGAATCACAATTCCCACACAATGAAACCCATTCCCAACACACTGAAACGCCTTCCCCACACACTGAAACACCTTCCCCACACACTGAAACCCCTTCCCCACACACTGAAACCCCGTCCCCAGACAATGTAATCCTTCCCCACACACTGAAAAACTTCCCCACACACTGAAACCCCTTCCCCACACACTGAAACCCCTTCCCCACACACTGAAACCCTTTCCCAGACACTGAATCCCCTTCCTCACACACTGATACCCCTTCCCCACACACTGAAACCCTTCACCAAAAACTGAAACCCTTCCCCTCACACTGAAACCCCTTCCCCACATACTGAAACTCCTTCCCCACGCACTGAAACACCTTCCGCACACACTGAAACCCCTTCCGCACACAGTTAAACCCTTCCCCACACTCTGAAACCCCCTCCCCACACACTGAAACCCCTTCCCCTCACACTGAATACCCTTCCGCACACAATTAAACACCTACCACACACAATGAAACACCTTCCCCACACACTGAATCCCCTTCCCCACAAACTGAAACCCCTTCCGCACACAATGAAACAACTTCCCCACACACTGGAACCCCTTCCCCACACACTGAAACACCTTCTGCACGCACTGAAACCCCTTCCGCACACACTGAAAGACCTTCCCCACACACTGAAACACCTTCCCCACACACTGAAACCCCTTCCACACACACTGAAACACCTTCCCCACACACTGAAACCCCTTCCGCACACAGTGAAACCCTTCCCCACTCACTGAAACCCCTTCCCCACACACGGAAACACCATCCCCACACACTGAAACCCTTCCCCACACACTGAAACCCTTCCCCACACCCTGAAACCCCTTCGCACACACTGAAACACCTTCCCTGCACACTGAAACACCTTCTCCACACACTGAAACCCCTTCCCCACACACTGAAACACCTTCCCCACAAACCGAAACACCTTCCCCACACACTGAAACCCCTTCCCCAAACACTGAAACCCCTTCCGCACTCAGTCAAACCCTTCCCCACACACTGAAACACATCCCCACACACATGAAACACCTTCCCCAGACACTGAAACCCTTCCCCACACACTGAAACCACTTCCGCACACACTGAAACACCTTCCCCACACACTGAAGCACCTTCCTCACACCCTGAAACCCCTTCCCCACACACTGAAACACATCCCCACACACTGAAACGCCTTCCCCACACACTGAAGCACATCCCCACACACTGAAACACCTTCACCACACACTGAATCCCCTTCCCCAAATACTGGAACCCCTTCCGCACTCAGTCAAACCCTTCCCCACACACTGAAACACATCCCCACACACTGAAACACCTTCTCCACTCACTGAAACCCCTTCCCCACACACTGAAACACATCCCCACACACTGAAACGCCTTCCCCACACACTGAAGCACATCCCCACACACTGAAACACCTTCACCACACACTGAATCCCCTTCCCCAAATACTGGAACCCCTTCCGCACTCAGACAAACCCTTCCCCACACACTGAAACACATCCCCACACACTGAAACACCTTCTCCACTCACTGAAACCCCTTCCCCACACACAGACACCCCGTCCCCAGACACTGTAATCCATCCCCACATACTGAAACACTTCCCCACACACTGAAACCCCTTCCCCACACACTGAAACCCCTTCCCCACACACTGAAACCCTTCCCCAGACACTGAATCCCCTTCCTCACACTCTGATACCCCTTCCCCACACACTGAAACCCTTCACCAAATACTGAAACCTTTCCCCTCACACTGAAACCCCTTCCCCACATACTGAAACTCCTTCCACACACACTGAAACACCTTCCCCGCACACTGAAACCCCTTCCGCACACAGTGAAACCCTTCCCCACACACTGAAACCCCCTCCCCACACACTGAAACCCTTCCCCACACACTGAAACAGCTTCCTTACACATTGAAACACCTTCCCCACACACTGAAACCCCTTCCCCACACAATGCAACACGTCCTCACACACAGAAACACCTTCCCCACACACTGAAACCCCTTCCCCACACACTGAAACCATTCCCCAAACACTGATACCCATTCACCACACACTGAAACACATTGCCCACACACTGAAAACCCTTCCGAACACACTGTAACACCTTCCCCACACACTGAATCCCATTCCCCATACACTGAAACCCTTATCGCAGGCACTGAAACCTCTTCCGCACACACTGAAACATCTTCCCCACACACTGAAACCCCTTCCTCACACACTGAAACCCCTTCCCTGCACACTGAAACACCTACCCCACACACTGAAACCCCTTCCCCACACACTGAAACACCTTCCCCACACACCAAAACACCTTCCCCACACACTGAAACCCCTTCCACACACACTGAATCACCTTCCCCACACACTGCGACCCTTCCCCACACACTGAAACACCTTCGCACACACTGAAACACTTCCCCACAAACTGAATCACCTTCCCCACACACTGAAAACCCTTCCCCACACACTGAAACAGCTTCCTCACACACTGAAACACCTTCCCCACACACTGAAACCCCTTCCCCACACACTGAAACCGTTCCCCAAACACTGATACCCATTCACCACACACTGAAACACATTGCCCACACACTGAAAACATTCCAAACACACTGAAACACATTCCCCACACACTGAAACCCCTTCCCCACACAAAGAAACCCCTTCCCCACACACTGAAACGCCTTCCGCACGACTGAAACCCCTTCTGCACACAATGAAACACCTTCACCACACTCTGAAACACCTTCCCCACAACACTGAAACCCCTTCCGCACATACTGAAACACCTTCCCCACACACTGAAACCCCTTCCGCACACACTGAAACCTTGCCCCACACACAGAAACACCTTCCCCACACGCTGAAACACATCCCCACACACTGAAAGCCCTTCCGCACACACTGAAACAAATCCCCACACACTGAAACCCCTTCCCCACAAACTGAAACACCTTCCCCACACACTGAAACTCCTTCCCCACACACTGATACCCCTTCTGCACACAGTGAACCCCTTCCCCACACACCCAAAACCCTTCCCCACACACTGAAGCACATCCCCACACACTGAAACCCCTTCCCCACACACTGAAATCCCTTCCGCACACACGGTAACACCTTCCCCAAAAACTGAAACCCCTTCCCCACACACTGAAACCCTTATCGCATGCACTGAAACCTCTTCTGCACACACTGAAACACCTTCCCCACACACTGAAACCCCTTCCCCACACACTGAAACCCCTTCCGCACACACTGAAACACCTTCCCCACACACTGAAACCCCTTCCCCACACACTGAAACCACTTCCGCACACAGTGAAACCCTTCCCCACACACTGAAACCCCTTCCTCACACACTGAGACACATCCCCACACACTGAAACCTCATCCCCACAAACTGAAACCCCTTCCCCACACACTGAAAACCCTTCCCCACACACTGAAACCCTTCCCCACACTCTGAAACACCTTCCCTACTCACTGAAACCCCTTCCCCACACACTGTAACAATTACCCAAACTCTGAAACCCCTTCCCCACACACTGAAACACCTTCCCCACACACTTAAACACCTTCCCCACACACTGAAACCCTTCCGCACACACTGAAACACCTTCCCCACACACTGAAACACCTTCCGCACACACAGAAGACCTTCCCCACACTCTGAAACACCTTCCCTACTCACTGAAACCCCTTCCCCACACACTGTAACAATTACCCAAACTCTGAAACCCCTTCCCCACACACTGAAACACCTTCCCCACACAGTTAAACACCTTCCCCACACACTGAAAATTTTCCGCACACACTGAAACACCTTCCCCACGCACTGAAACACCTTCCGCACACACAGAAGACCATCCCCACACACTGAAACCCATCCCCACACACTGAAACACCTTCACCACACACTGAATCCCCTTCCCCAAATACTGGAACCCCTTCCGCACTCAGTCAAACCCTTCCCCACACACTGAAACACATCCCCACACACTGAAACACCTTCCCCACTCACTGAAACCCTTCCCCACACACTGAAACAACTTCCGCACACACTGAAACAGTTTCCCACACACTGAAACCCCTTCCCCACACACAGACACCCCGTCCCCAGACACTGTAATCCTTCCCCACATACTGAAACACTTCCCCACACACTGAAACCCCTTCCCCACACACTGAAACCCCTTCCCCACACACTGAAACCCTTCCCCAGACACTGAATCCCCTTCCTCACACTCTGATACCCCTTCCCCACACACTGAAACCCTTCACCAAATACTGAAACCCTTCCCCTCACACTGAAACCCCTTCCCCACATACTGAAACTCCTTCCACACACACTGAAACACCTTCCCCGCACACTGAAACCCCTTCCGCACACAGTGAAACCCTTCCCCACACACTGAAACCCCCTCCCCACACACTGAAACCCTTCCCCACACACTGAAACAGCTTCCTTACACATTGAAACAACTTCCCCACACACTGAAACCCCTTCCCCACACAATGCAACAAGTCCTCACACACAGAAACACCTTCCCCACACACTGAAACCCCTTCCCCACACACTGAAACCATTCCCCAAACACTGATACCCATTCACCACACACTGAAACACATTGCCCACACACTGAAAACCCTTCCAAACACACTGTAACACCTTCCCCACACACTGAATCCCATTCCCCATACACTGAAACCCTTATCGCACGCACTGAAACCTCTTCCGCACACACTGAAACATCTTCCCCACACACTGAAACCCCTTCCTCACACATTGAAACCCCTTCCGCACACACTGAAACACCTTCCCCACACATTGAAACCCCTTCCCCACACACTGAAACCACTTCCGCACACAGTGAATCCCTTCCCCACACACTGAAACCCCTTTCTCACACACTGAAACACATCCCCACACACTGAAACCCCTGTGCACAACTGAAACCCCTTCCCCACACACTCAAAACCCTTCCCCACACACTGAAACCCTTCCCCACAATCTGAAACACCTTCCCCACTCACTGAAACCCCTTCCCCACACACTGAAACAATTATCCAAACTCTGAAAGCCCTTCCCCACACACTGAAACACCTTCCCCACACACTTAAACACCTTCCTCACACACTGAAACCCTTCCCCACACACTGAAACACGTTGCCCACACACTGAAACACATTCCGCACACACAGAAGTCCATCCCCACACACTGAAACCCCTTCCCACACACTGAAACTCCTTCCCTGCACACTGAAACACCTACCCCACACACTGAAACCCCTTCCCCACACACTGAAACACCTTCCCCACACACCAAAACACCTTCCTCACACACTGAAACCCCTTCCACACACACTGAAACACCTTCCCCACACACTGCGACCCTTCCCCACACACTGAAACACCTTCGCACACACTGAAACACTTCCCCACAAAATGAATCACCTTCCCCACACACTGAAAACCCTTCCCCACACACTGAAACAGCTTCCTCACACACTGAAACACCTTCCCCACACACTGAAACCCCTACCCCACACAATGCAACACGTCCTCACACACTGAAACACCTTCCCCACACACTGAAACCCCTTCCCCACACACTGAAACCGTTCCCCAAACACTGATACCCATTCACCACACACTGAAACACATTGCCCACACACTGAAAACCTTCCAAACACACTGAAACACATTCCCCACACACTGAAACCCCTTCCCCACACAAAGAAACCCCTTCCCCACACACTGAAACGCCTTCCGCACGACTGAAACCCCTTCCGCACACAATGAAACACCTTCACCACACTCTGAAACACCTTCCCCACAACACTGAAACCCCTTCCGCACATACTGAAACACCTTCCCCACACACTGAAAGCCCTTCCGCACACACTGAAACCCTGCCCCACACACTGAAACCCCTTCCCCACAAACTGAAACACCTTCCCCACACACTGAAACTCCTTCCCCACACACTGATACCCCTTCTGCACACAGTGAACCCCTTCCCCACACACTCAAAACCCTTCCCCACACACTGAAGCACATCCCCACACACTGAAACCCCTTCCCCACACACTGAAATCCCTTCCGCACACACTGTAACACCTTCCCCAAAAACTGAAACCCCTTCCCCACACACTGAAACCCTTATCGCATGCACTGAAACCTCTTCTGCACACACTGAAACACCTTCCCCACACACTGAAACCCCTTCCCCACACACTGAAACCCCTTCCGCACACACTGAAACACCTTCCCCACACACTGAAACCCCTTCCCCACACACTGAAACCCCTTCCCCACACACTGAAACCCTTCCCCAGACACTGAATCCCCTTCCTCACACTCTGATACCCCTTCCCCACACACTGAAACCCTACACCAAATACTGAAACCCTTCCCCTCACACTGAAACCCCTTCCCCACATACTGAAACTCCTTCCACACACACTGAAACACCTTCCCCGCACACTGAAACCCCTTCCGCACACAGTGAAACCCTTCCCCACACACTGAAACCCCCTCCCCACACACTGAAACCCTTCCCCACACACTGAAACAGCTTCCTTACACATTGAAACACCTTCCCCACTCACTGAAACCCCTTCCCCACACAATGCAACAAGTCCTCACACACAGAAACACCTTCCCCACACACTGAAACCCCTTCCCCACACACTGAAACCATTCCCCAAACACTGATACCCATTCACCACACACTGAAACACATTGCCCACACACTGAAAACCCTTCCAAACACACTGTAACACCTTCCCCACACACTGAATCCCATTCCCCATACACTGAAACCCTTATCGCACGCACTGAAACCTCTTCCGCACACACTGAAACATCTTCCCCACACACTGAAACCCCTTCCTCACACATTGAAACCCCTTCCGCACACACTGAAACACCTTCCCCACACTCTGAAACACCTTCCCCACAACACTGAAACCCCTTCCGCACATACTGAAACACCTTCCCCACACACTGAAACCCCTTCCGCACACACTGAAACCCTGCCCCACACACAGAAACACCTTCCCCACACGCTGAAACACATCCCCACACACTGAAAGCCCTTCCGCACACACTGAAACAAATCCCCACACACTGAAACCCCTTCCCCACAAACTGAAACACCTTCCCCACACACTGAAACTCCTTCCCCACACACTGATACCCCTTCTGCACACAGTGAACCCCTTCCCCACACACACAAAACCCTTCCCCACACACTGAAGCACATCCCCACACACTGAAACCCCTTCCCCACACACTGAAATCCCTTCCGCACACACTGTAACACCTTCCCCAAAAACTGAAACCCCTTCCCCACACACTGAAACCCTTATCGCATGCACTGAAACCTCTTCTGCACACACTGAAACACCTTCCCCACACACTGAAACCCCTTCCCCACACACTGAAACCCCTTCCGCACACACTGAAACACCTTCCCCACACACTGAAACCCCTTCCACACACACTGAAACCACTTCCGCACACAGTGAAACCCTTCCCCACACACTGAAACCCCTTCCTCACACACTGAGACACATCCCCACACACTGAAACCTCATCCCCACAAACTGAAACCCCTTCCCCACACACTGAAAACCCTTCCCCACACACTGAAACCCTTCCCCACACTCTGAAACACCTTCCCTACTCACTGAAACCCCTTCCCCACACACTGTAACAATTACCCAAACTCTGAAACCCCTTCCCCACACACTGAAACACCTTCCCCACACACTTAAACACCTTCCCCACACACTGAAACCCTTCCGCACACACTGAAACACCTTCCCCACACACTGAAACACCTTCCGCACACACAGAAGACCTTCCCCACACTCTGAAACACCTTCCCTACTCACTGAAACCCCTTCCCCACACACTGTAACAATTACCCAAACTCTGAAACCCCTTCCCCACACACTGAAACACCTTCCCCACACACTTAAACACCTTCCCCACACACTGAAAATTTTCCGCACACACTGAAACACCTTCCCCACACACTGAAACACCTTCCGCACACACAGAAGACCATCCCCACACACTGAAACCCATCCCCACACACTGAAACACCTTCCCCACACACTGAACCCCCTTCCCCACACACTGAAACACCACCCCACACACAGAAACACATTCCCCACAAACTGATACCCATCCGCACACACTGACACCCATCCCCAGAAACTGAAACCCATCCCCACACACTGAAACACCTTCCCTACACAATGAAACCCTTTCCCCACACACAGAAACACCTCCCGCACACACTGAAACACCTTCCCCACACACTGAAATACCTTCTCCAGACACTGAAACACCTTCCTCACACACTGATACCCCCTCCCCACACACTGAAACCGTTCCCCACACACTGAAACACGTTCCCCACACACTGAAACCCCTTCCACACACACTGAAACACCTTCCCCATACACTGAAACACCTTCCCCAGACAATGAAACCCCTTCCCCGCACACAGAATCCCCTGCCCCACACACTGAAACACCTTGCGCACACAATGAAACAACTTCCCAACACATTGAAACCCCTTCCCCACACACAGAAACACCTTCCGCTCAAACTGAAACCCCTTCCCCACACAGTGAAACTTCTTCCCCTCACACTGAAACCCCTTCCCCACACACTGAAACCCCTTCCACACACAGTGAAACTCCTCGCCACACACTGAAACCCCTTCCCCACACACTGAAACACCTTCCCCACACACTGAAACCCCTTCCCCACACACTGAAACACATCCCCACACACTGAAACGCCTTCCCCACACACTGAAACACATCCCCACACACGGAAACACCTTCCCCACACACTGAAACACCTTCCCCAAACACTGAAACCCCTTCCGCACTCAGTCAAACCCTTCCCCACATACTGAAACACATCCCCACACACTGAAACACCTTCCCCACACACAGAAGACCTTCCCCACACTCTGAAACACCTTCCCTACTCACTGAAACCCCTTCCCCACACACTGTAACAATTACCCAAACTCTGAAACCCCTTCCCCACACACTGAAACACCTTCCCCACACACTTAAACACCTTCCCCACACACTGAAAATTTTCCGCACACACTGAAACACCTTCCCCACACACTGAAGCACCTTCCGCCACACAGAAGACCATCCCCACACACTGAAACCCATCCCCACACACTGAAACACCTTCCCCACACACTGAACCCCCTTCCCCACACACTGAAACACCACCCCACACACAGAAACACATTCCCCACAAACTGATACCCATCCGCACACACTGACACCCATCCCCAGAAACTGAAACCCATCCCCACACACTGAAACACCTTCCCTACACAATGAAACCCTTTCCCCACACACAGAAACACCTCCCGCACACACTGAAACACCTTCCCCACACACTGAAATACCTTCTCCAGACACTGAGACACCTTCCTCACACACTGATACCCCCTCCCCACACACTGAAACCGATCCCCACACACTGAAACACGTTCCCCACACACTGAAACCCCTTCCACACACACTGAAACACCTTCCCCATACACTGAAACACCTTCCCCAGACAATGAAACCCCTTCCCCGCACACAGAATCCCCTGCCCCACACACTGAAACACCTTGCGCACACAATGAAACAACTTCCCAACACATTGAAACCCCTTCCCCACACACAGAAACACCTTCCGCTCAAACTGAAACCCCTTCCCCACACAGTGAAACTTCTTCCCCACACACTGAAACCCCTTCCCCACACACTGAAACCCCTTCCACACACAGTGAAACTCCTCGCCACACACTGAAACCCCTTCCCCACACACTGAAACACCTTCCCCACACACTGAAATCCCTTCCCCACACACTGAAACACATCCTCACACACTGAAACGCCTTCCCCACACACTGAAACACATCCCCACACACGGAAACACCTTCCCCACACACTGAAACACCTTCCCCAAACACTGAAACCCCTTCCGCACTCAGTCAAACCCTTCCCCACATACTGAAACACATCCCCACACACTGAAACACCTTCCCCACACACTGAAACCCTTCCCCACACATTGAAACCACTTCCGCACACACTGAAACAGTTCCCCACACACTGAAACCCCTTCCCCACACACTGAAACCCCGTTCCCACACACTGTAAACCCTTCCGCACACACTGTAACACATTCCCCACACACTGAAACCCCTTCCCCACACACTGAAACCCTTATCACACGCACTGAATCCTCTTCCGCACACCCTGAAACACCTTCCCCACACACTGAAACCCCTGTGCACAACTGAAACCCCTTCCCCACACACTCAAAACCCTTCCCCACACACTGAAACCCTTCCCCACAATCTGAAACATCTTCCCCACTCACTGAAACCCCTTCCCCACACACTGAAACAATTACCCAAACTCTGAAAGCCCTTCCCCACACACTGAAACACCTTCCCCACACATTGAAACCCCTTCCCGACACACTGAAACCACTTCCGCACACAGTGAAACCCTTCCCCACACACTGAAACCCCTTCCTCACACACTGAAACACATCCCCACACACTGAAACCCCTGTGCACAACTGAAACCCCTTCCCCACACACTCAAAACCCTTCCCCACACACTGAAACCCTTCCCCACAATCTGAAACACCTTCCCCACTCACTGAAACGCCTTCCCCACACACTGAAACAATTACCCAAACTCTGAAAGCCCTTCCCCACACACTGAAACACCTTCCCCACACACTTAAACACCTTCCCCACACACTGAAACCCTTCCCCACACATTGAAACCACTTCCGCACACACTGAAACAGTTCCCCACACACTGAAACCCCTTCCCCACACACTGAAACCCCGTTCCCACACACTGTAAACCCTTCCGCACACACTGTAACACCTTCCCCACACACTGAAACCCCTTCCCCACACACTGAAACCCTTATCACACGCACTGAATCCTCTTCCGCACACCCTGAAACACCTTCCCCACACACTGAAACCCCTGTGCACAACTGAAACCCCTTCCCCACACACTCAAAACCCTTCCCCACACACTGAAACCCTTCCCCACAATCTGAAACATCTTCCCCACTCACTGAAACCCCTTCCCCACACACTGAAACAATTACCCAAACTCTGAAAGCCCTTCCCCACACACTGAAACACCTTCCCCACACACTTAAACACCTTCCCCACACACTGAAACCCTTCCCCACAAACTGAAACACGTTGCCCACACACTGAAACACCTTCCCCACACACTGAAACCCCTTCCCCAAATACTGAAAGCCCTTCCGCACTCAGTCAACCCCTTCCCCACACACTGAAACACATCCCCACACACTGAAACACCTTCCCCACTCACTGAAACCCTTCCCCACACACTGAAACAACTTCCGCACACACTGAAACAGTTTCCCACACACTGAAACCCCTTCCCCACACACAGAAACCCCGTCCCCAGACACTGTAATTCTTCCCCACATACTGAAACACTTCCCCACACACTGAAACCCCTTCCCCACACACTGAAACCCCTTCCCCACACACTGAAACCCTTCCCCAGACACTGAATCCCCTTCCTCACACTCTGATACCCCTTCCCCACACACTGAAACCCTTCACCAAATACTGAAACCCTTCCCCTCACACTGAAACCCCTTCCCCACATACTGAAACTCCTTCCCCACACACTGAAACACCTTCCCCGCACACTGAAACCCCTTCCGCACACAGTGAAACCCTTCCCCACACACTGAAACCCCCTCCCCACACTCTGAAACCCTTCCCCACACACTGAAACAGCTTCCTTACACATTGAAACACCTTCCCCACACACTGAAACCCCTTCCCCACACAATGCAACACGTCCTCACACACAGAAACACCTTCCACATACACTGAAACCCCTTCCCCACACACTGAAACCGTTCCCCAAACACTGATACCCATTCACCACACACTGAAACACATTGCCCACACACTGAAAACCCTTCCGAACACACTGTAACACCTTCCCCACACACTGAATCCCATGTCCCATACACTGAAACCCTTATCGCACGCACTGAAACCTCTTCCGCACACACTGGAACATCTTCCCCACACACTGAAACCCCTTCCCCACACATTGAAACCCCTTCCGCACACACTGAAACACCTTCCCCACACATTGAAACCCCTTCCCGACACACTGAAACCACTTCCGCACACAGTGAAACCCTTCCCCACACACTGAAACCCCTTCCTCACACACTGAAACACATCCCCACACACTGAAACCCCTGTGCACAACTGAAACCCCTTCCCCACACACTCAAAACCCTTCCCCACACACTGAAACCCTTCCCCACAATCTGAAACACCTTCCCCACTCACTGAAACGCCTTCCCCACACACTGAAACAATTACCCAAACTCTGAAAGCCCTTCCCCACACACTGAAACACCTTCCCCACACACTTAAACACCTTCCCCACACACTGAAACCCTTCCCCACACACTGAAACACGTTGCCCACACACTGAAACACCTTCCGCACACACAGAAGTCCATCCCCACACGCTGAAACCCATTCCCACACACTGAAACTCCTTCCCTGCACACTGAAACACCAACCCCACACACTGAAACCCCTTCCCCACACACTGAAACACCTTCCCCACACACCAAAACACCTTCCCCACACACTGAAACCCCTTCCGCACACACTGAAACACCTTCCCCACACACTGCGACCCTTCCCCACACACTGAAACACCTTCGCACACACTGAAACACTTCCCCACAAACTGAATCACCTTCCCCACACACTGAAAACCCTTCCCCACACACTGAAACAGCTTCCTCACACACTGAAACACCTTCCCCACACACTGAAACCCCTACCCCACACAATGCAACACGTCCTCACACACTGAAACACCTTCCCCACACACTGAAACCCCTTCCCCACACACTGAAACCGTTCCCCAAACACTGATACCCATTCACCACACACTGAAACACATTGCCCACACACTGAAAACCTTCCAAACACACTGAAACACATTCCCCACACACTGAAACCCCTTCCCCACAACACTGAAACCCCTTCCGCACATACTGAAACACTTTCCCCACACACTGAAACCCCTTCCGCACGCACTGAAACCCTGCCCCACACACAGAAACACCTTCCCCACACGCTGAAACACATCCCCACACACTGAAAGCCCTTCCGCACACACTGAAACAAATCCCGACACACTGAAACCCCTTCCCCACAAACTGAAACACCTTCCCCACACACTGAAACTCCTTCCCCACACACTGATACCCCTTCTGCACACAGTGAACCCCTTCCCCACACACTCAAACCCCTTCCCCAAACACTGAAGCACATCCCCACACACTGAAACCCCTTCCCCACACACTGAAAACCCTTCCGCACACACTGTAACACCTTCCCCAAAAACTGAAACCCCTTCCCCACACACTGAAACCCTTATCGCATGCACTGAAACCTCTTCTGCACACACTGAAACACCTTCCCCACACACTGAAACCCCTTCCCCACACACTGAAACCCCTTCCGCACACACTGAAACACCTTCCCCACACACTGAAACCCCTTCCCCACTCACTGAAACCACTTCCGCACACAGTGAAACCCTTCCCCACACACTGAAACCCCTTCCTCACACACTGAGACACATCCCCACACACTGAAACCCCTTCCCCACAAACTGAAACCCCTTCCCCACACACACAAAACCCTTCCCCACACACTGAAACCCTTCCCCACAATCTGAAACACCTTCCTTACTCACTGAAACCCCTTCCTCACACACTGTAACAATTACCCAAACTCTGAAACCCCTTCCCCACACACTGAAACACCTTCCCCACACACTTAAACACCTTCCCCACACACTGAAAATTTTCCGCACACACTGAAACACCTTCCCCACACACTGAAACACCTTCCGCACACACAGAAGACCATCCCCACACACTGAAACCCATCCCCACACACTGAAACACCTTCCCCACACACTGAACCCCCTTCCCCACACACTGAAACACCACCCCACACACAGAAACACATTCCCCACAAACTGATACCCATCCGCACACACTGACACCCATCCCCAGAAACTGAAACCCATCCCCACACACTGAAACACCTTCCCTACACAATGAAACCCTTTCCCCACACACAGAAACACCTCCCGCACACACTGAAACACCTTCCCCACACACTGAAATACCTTCTCCAGACACTGAAACACCTTCCTCACACACTGATACCCCCTCCCCACACACTGAAACCGTTCCCCACACACTGAAACACGTTCCCCACACACTGAAACCCCTTCCACACACACTGAAACACCTTCCCCATACACTGAAACACCTTCCCCAGACAATGAAACCCCTTCCCCGCACACAGAATCCCCTGCCCCACACACTGAAACACCTTGCGCACACAATGAAACAACTTCCCAACACATTGAAACCCCTTCCCCACACACAGAAACACCTTCCGCTCAAACTGAAACCCCTTCCCCACACAGTGAAACTTCTTCCCCTCACACTGAAACCCCTTCCCCACACACTGAAACCCCTTCCACACACAGTGAAACTCCTCGCCACACACTGAAACCCCTTCCCCACACACTGAAACACCTTCCCCACACACTGAAACCCCTTCCCCACACACTGAAACACATCCCCACACACTGAAACGCCTTCCCCACACACTGAAACACATCCCCACACACGGAAACACCTTCCCCACACACTGAAACACCTTCCCCAAACACTGAAACCCCTTCCGCACTCAGTCAAACCCTTCCCCACATACTGAAACACATCCCCACACACTGAAACACCTTCCCCACACACAGAAGACCTTCCCCACACTCTGAAACACCTTCCCTACTCACTGAAACCCCTTCCCCACACACTGTAACAATTACCCAAACTCTGAAACCCCTTCCCCACACACTGAAACACCTTCCCCACACACTTAAACACCTTCCCCACACACTGAAAATTTTCCGCACACACTGAAACACCTTCCCCACACACTGAAGCACCTTCCGCCACACAGAAGACCATCCCCACACACTGAAACCCATCCCCACACACTGAAACACCTTCCCCACACACTGAACCCCCTTCCCCACACACTGAAACACCACCCCACACACAGAAACACATTCCCCACAAACTGATACCCATCCGCACACACTGACACCCATCCCCAGAAACTGAAACCCATCCCCACACACAGAAACACCTTCCCTACACAATGAAACCCTTTCCCCACACACAGAAACACCTCCCGCACACACTGAAACACCTTCCCCACACACTGAAATACCTTCTCCAGACACTGAGACACCTTCCTCACACACTGATACCCCCTCCCCACACACTGAAACCGATCCCCACACACTGAAACACGTTCCCCACACACTGAAACCCCTTCCACACACACTGAAACACCTTCCCCATACACTGAAACACCTTCCCCAGACAATGAAACCCCTTCCCCGCACACAGAATCCCCTGCCCCACACACTGAAACACCTTGCGCACACAATGAAACAACTTCCCAACACATTGAAACCCCTTCCCCACACACAGAAACACCTTCCGCTCAAACTGAAACCCCTTCCCCACACAGTGAAACTTCTTCCCCACACACTGAAACCCCTTCCCCACACACTGAAACCCCTTCCACACACAGTGAAACTCCTCGCCACACACTGAAACCCCTTCCCCACACACTGAAACACCTTCCCCACACACTGAAATCCCTTCCCCACACACTGAAACACATCCTCACACACTGAAACGCCTTCCCCACACACTGAAACACATCCCCACACACGGAAACACCTTCCCCACACACTGAAACACCTTCCCCAAACACTGAAACCCCTTCCGCACTCAGTCAAACCCTTCCCCACATACTGAAACACATCCCCACACACTGAAACACCTTCCCCACACACTGAAACCCTTCCCCACACATTGAAACCACTTCCGCACACACTGAAACAGTTCCCCACACACTGAAACCCCTTCCCCACACACTGAAACCCCGTTCCCACACACTGTAAACCCTTCCGCACACACTGTAACACATTCCCCACACACTGAAACCCCTTCCCCACACACTGAAACCCTTATCACACGCACTGAATCCTCTTCCGCACACCCTGAAACACCTTCCCCACACACTGAAACCCCTGTGCACAACTGAAACCCCTTCCCCACACACTCAAAACCCTTCCCCACACACTGAAACCCTTCCCCACAATCTGAAACATCTTCCCCACTCACTGAAACCCCTTCCCCACACACTGAAACAATTACCCAAACTCTGAAAGCCCTTCCCCACACACTGAAACACCTTCCCCACACATTGAAACCCCTTCCCGACACACTGAAACCACTTCCGCACACAGTGAAACCCTTCCCCACACACTGAAACCCCTTCCTCACACACTGAAACACATCCCCACACACTGAAACCCCTGTGCACAACTGAAACCCCTTCCCCACACACTCAAAACCCTTCCCCACACACTGAAACCCTTCCCCACAATCTGAAACACCTTCCCCACTCACTGAAACGCCTTCCCCACACACTGAAACAATTACCCAAACTCTGAAAGCCCTTCCCCACACACTGAAACACCTTCCCCACACACTTAAACACCTTCCCCACACACTGAAACCCTTCCCCACACATTGAAACCACTTCCGCACACACTGAAACAGTTCCCCACACACTGAAACCCCTTCCCCACACACTGAAACCCCGTTCCCACACACTGTAAACCCTTCCGCACACACTGTAACACCTTCCCCACACACTGAAACCCCTTCCCCACACACTGAAACCCTTATCACACGCACTGAATCCTCTTCCGCACACCCTGAAACACCTTCCCCACACACTGAAACCCCTGTGCACAACTGAAACCCCTTCCCCACACACTCAAAACCCTTCCCCACACACTGAAACCCTTCCCCACAATCTGAAACATCTTCCCCACTCACTGAAACCCCTTCCCCACACACTGAAACAATTACCCAAACTCTGAAAGCCCTTCCCCACACACTGAAACACCTTCCCCACACACTTAAACACCTTCCCCACACACTGAAACCCTTCCCCACAAACTGAAACACGTTGCCCACACACTGAAACACCTTCCCCACACACTGAAACCCCTTCCCCAAATACTGAAAGCCCTTCCGCACTCAGTCAACCCCTTCCCCACACACTGAAACACATCCCCACACACTGAAACACCTTCCCCACTCACTGAAACCCTTCCCCACACACTGAAACAACTTCCGCACACACTGAAACAGTTTCCCACACACTGAAACCCCTTCCCCACACACAGAAACCCCGTCCCCAGACACTGTAATTCTTCCCCACATACTGAAACACTTCCCCACACACTGAAACCCCTTCCCCACACACTGAAACCCCTTCCCCACACACTGAAACCCTTCCCCAGACACTGAATCCCCTTCCTCACACTCTGATACCCCTTCCCCACACACTGAAACCCTTCACCAAATACTGAAACCCTTCCCCTCACACTGAAACCCCTTCCCCACATACTGAAACTCCTTCCCCACACACTGAAACACCTTCCCCGCACACTGAAACCCCTTCCGCACACAGTGAAACCCTTCCCCACACACTGAAACCCCCTCCCCACACTCTGAAACCCTTCCCCACACACTGAAACAGCTTCCTTACACATTGAAACACCTTCCCCACACACTGAAACCCCTTCCCCACACAATGCAACACGTCCTCACACACAGAAACACCTTCCACATACACTGAAACCCCTTCCCCACACACTGAAACCGTTCCCCAAACACTGATACCCATTCACCACACACTGAAACACATTGCCCACACACTGAAAACCCTTCCGAACACACTGTAACACCTTCCCCACACACTGAATCCCATGTCCCATACACTGAAACCCTTATCGCACGCACTGAAACCTCTTCCGCACACACTGGAACATCTTCCCCACACACTGAAACCCCTTCCCCACACATTGAAACCCCTTCCGCACACACTGAAACACCTTCCCCACACATTGAAACCCCTTCCCGACACACTGAAACCACTTCCGCACACAGTGAAACCCTTCCCCACACACTGAAACCCCTTCCTCACACACTGAAACACATCCCCACACACTGAAACCCCTGTGCACAACTGAAACCCCTTCCCCACACACTCAAAACCCTTCCCCACACACTGAAACCCTTCCCCACAATCTGAAACACCTTCCCCACTCACTGAAACGCCTTCCCCACACACTGAAACAATTACCCAAACTCTGAAAGCCCTTCCCCACACACTGAAACACCTTCCCCACACACTTAAACACCTTCCCCACACACTGAAACCCTTCCCCACACACTGAAACACGTTGCCCACACACTGAAACACCTTCCGCACACACAGAAGTCCATCCCCACACGCTGAAACCCATTCCCACACACTGAAACTCCTTCCCTGCACACTGAAACACCAACCCCACACACTGAAACCCCTTCCCCACACACTGAAACACCTTCCCCACACACCAAAACACCTTCCCCACACACTGAAACCCCTTCCGCACACACTGAAACACCTTCCCCACACACTGCGACCCTTCCCCACACACTGAAACACCTTCGCACACACTGAAACACTTCCCCACAAACTGAATCACCTTCCCCACACACTGAAAACCCTTCCCCACACACTGAAACAGCTTCCTCACACACTGAAACACCTTCCCCACACACTGAAACCCCTACCCCACACAATGCAACACGTCCTCACACACTGAAACACCTTCCCCACACACTGAAACCCCTTCCCCACACACTGAAACCGTTCCCCAAACACTGATACCCATTCACCACACACTGAAACACATTGCCCACACACTGAAAACCTTCCAAACACACTGAAACACATTCCCCACACACTGAAACCCCTTCCCCACAACACTGAAACCCCTTCCGCACATACTGAAACACTTTCCCCACACACTGAAACCCCTTCCGCACGCACTGAAACCCTGCCCCACACACAGAAACACCTTCCCCACACGCTGAAACACATCCCCACACACTGAAAGCCCTTCCGCACACACTGAAACAAATCCCGACACACTGAAACCCCTTCCCCACAAACTGAAACACCTTCCCCACACACTGAAACTCCTTCCCCACACACTGATACCCCTTCTGCACACAGTGAACCCCTTCCCCACACACTCAAACCCCTTCCCCAAACACTGAAGCACATCCCCACACACTGAAACCCCTTCCCCACACACTGAAAACCCTTCCGCACACACTGTAACACCTTCCCCAAAAACTGAAACCCCTTCCCCACACACTGAAACCCTTATCGCATGCACTGAAACCTCTTCTGCACACACTGAAACACCTTCCCCACACACTGAAACCCCTTCCCCACACACTGAAACCCCTTCCGCACACACTGAAACACCTTCCCCACACACTGAAACCCCTTCCCCACTCACTGAAACCACTTCCGCACACAGTGAAACCCTTCCCCACACACTGAAACCCCTTCCTCACACACTGAGACACATCCCCACACACTGAAACCCCTTCCCCACAAACTGAAACCCCTTCCCCACACACACAAAACCCTTCCCCACACACTGAAACCCTTCCCCACAATCTGAAACACCTTCCTTACTCACTGAAACCCCTTCCTCACACACTGTAACAATTACCCAAACTCTGAAACCCCTTCCCCACACACTGAAACACCTTCCCCACACACTTAAACACCTTCCCCACACACTGAAACCCTTCCCCACACACTGAAACACATTCCCCACTCACTGCAACACCTTCTGAACACACAGAAGACCATCCCCACACACTGAAACCCATCCCCACACACTGAAACACCTTCCCCACACACTGAACCCCCTTTCCCACACACAGAAACACCACCCCACACACAGAAACACATTCCCCACAAACTGATACCCCTTCCGCACACACTGACACCCATCCCCAGAAACTGAAACCCATCCCCACACACTGAAACCCATCCCCACACACTGAAACACCTTCCCTACACACTGAAACCCTTTCCCCACACACAGAAACACCTCCCGCACACACTGAAACACCTTCCCCACACACTGAAATACCTTCTCCAGACACTGAAACACCTTCCTCACACACTGATACCCCTTCCCCACACACTGAAATCGTTCCCCACACACTGAAACACGTTCCCCACTCACTGAAACCCCTTCCACACACACTGAAACACCTTCCCCATACACTGAAACACCTTCCCCAGACAATGAAACCCCTTCCCCACACACAGAATCCCCTGCCCCACCCACTGAAACACCTTCCGCACACAATGAAACAACTTCCCAACACATTGAAACCCCTTCCCCACACACAGAAACACCTTCCGCTCAAACTGAAAGCCATTCCCCACACACTGAAACTTCTTCCCCACACACTGAAACCCCTTCCCCACACACTGAAACCCCTTCCACACACAGTGAAACTCCTCACCACACACTGAAACCCCTTCCCCACACACTGAAACACCTTCCCCACACACTGAAACCCCTTCCCCACACACTGAAACACATCCCCACACACTGAAACGCCTTCCCCACACACTGAAACACATCCCCACACACGGAAACACCTTCCCCACACACTGAAACACCTTCCCCAAACACTGAAACCCCTTCTGCACTCAGTCAAACCCTTCCCCACATACTGAAACACATCCCCACACACTGAAACACCTTCCCCACACACTGAAACCCTTCCCCACACACTGAAACCACTTCCGCACACACTGAAACAGTTCCCCACACACTGAAACCCCTTCCGCACTCACTGAAACCCCGTCCCCACACACTGAAAACCCTTCCGCACACACTGTAACACCTTCCCCACACACTGAAACCCCTTCCCCACACACTGAAACCCTTATCACACGCACTGAAACCTCTTCCGGAAACCCTGAAACACATTCCCCACACACTGAAACCCCTTCCCCACACACTGAAACCCCTTCCGCACACACTGAAACCCCTTCCCGACACACTGAAACCCCGTCCCCAGACAATGTAATCCTTCCCCACACACTGAAAAACTTCCCCACACACTGAAACCCCTTCCCCACACACTGAAAACCCTTCCCCACACACTGAAACCCTTTCCCAGACACTGAATCCCCTTCCTCACACACTGATACCCCTTCCCCACACACTGAAACCCTTCACCAAAAACTGAAACCCTTCCCCTCACACTGAAACCCCTTCCCCACATACTGAAACTCCTTCCCCACGCACTGAAACACCTTCCTCACACACTGAAACCCCTTCCGCACACAATTAAACCCTTCCCCACACTCTGAAACCCCCTCCCCACACACTGAAACCCCTTCCCCTCACACTGAATACGCTTCCGCAAACAATTAAACACCTACCACACACAATGAAACACCTTCCCCACACACTGAATCCCCTTCCCCACAAACTGAAACCCCTTCCGCACACAATGAAACAACTTCCCCACACACTGGAACCCCTTCCCCACACACTGAAACACCTTCTGCACGCACTGAAACCCCTTCCGCACACACTGAAAGACCTTCCCCACACACTGAAACCCCTTCCCCACACACTGAAACCCCTTCCACACACACTGAAACACCTTCCCCACACACTGAAACCCCTTCCGCACACAGTGAAACCCTTCCCCACTCACTGAAACCCCTTCCCCACACACGGAAACACATTCCCCACACACTGAAACCCTTCCCCACACCCTGAAACCCCTTCGCACACACTGAAACACCTTCCCTGCACACTGAAACACCTTCCCCACACACTGAAACCCCTACCCCACGCACTGAAACACCTTCCCCACACACCGAAACACCTTCCCGACACACTGAAACCCCTACCCAACACCCTGAAACCCCTTCGCACACACTGAAACACCTTCCCTGCACACTGAAACACCTTCCCCACACACTGGAACCCCTTCCCCAAACACTGAAACCCCTTCCGCACTCAGTCAAACCCTTCCCCACACACTGAAACACATCCCCACACACTGAAACACCTTCCCCACACACTGAAACCCTTCCCCACACACTGAAACCACTTCCGCACACACTGAAACACCTTCCCCACACACTGAAACCCCTTCCCCACACACTGAAACCCCGTCCCCAGACACTGTAATCCTTCCCCACACACTGAAACACATTCCGACACACTGAAATCCCTTCCCCACACACTGAAACCCCTTTCCCACACACTGAAACCCTTCGCCAGACACTGAATCCCCTTCCTAACACATTGATACCCCTTCCCCACACACTGAAATCCTTCACCATAAACTTAAACCCTTCCCCTCACACTGAAACCCCTTCCCCACATACTGAAACCCCTTCCCCACACACTGAAACCCCTTCCACACACAGTGAAACTCTTCCCCACACACTGAAACCCCTTCCCGACACACTGAAGCACCTTCCCCACACACTGAAACACCTTCCCCACACACTGAAACACATCCCCACACACTGAAACGCCTTCCCCACACACTGAAGCACATCCCCACACACTGAAACACCTTCCCCACACACTGAAACCCCTTCCCCAAATACTGAAACCCCTTCCGCACTCAGTCAAACCCTTCCCCACACACTGAAACACATCCCCACACACTGAAACACCTTCCCCACTCACTGAAACCCTTCCCCACACACTGAAACAACTTCCGCACACACTGAAACAGTTTCCCACACACTGAAACTCCTTCCCCACACACAGAAACCCCGTCCCCAGACACTGTAATCCTTCCCCACATACTGAAACACTTCCCCACACACTGAAACCCCTTCCCCACACACTGAAACCCCTTCCCCATACACTGAAACCCTTCCCCAGACACTGAATCCCCTTCCTCACACTCTGATACGCCTTCCCCACACACTGAAACCCTTCACCAAATACTGAAACCCTTCCCCTCACACTGAAACCCCTTCCCCACATACTGAAACTCCTTCCCCACACACTTAAACATCTTCCCCGCACACTGAAACCCCTTCCGCACACAGTGAAACCCTTCCCCACACACTGAAACCCCCTCCCCACACACTGAAACCCCTTCCCCTCACAGTGAATACCCTTCCACACACAATGAAACACCTACCCCACACAATGAAACACCTTCCCCACACACTGAATTCCCTTCCACACAAACTGAAACCCCTTCCGCACACAATGAAACACCTTCCCCACACACTGGAACCCCTTCCCCACACACTGGAACCCCTTCCCCACACACTGAAACACCTTCCGCACGCACTGAAACCCCTTCTGCACACACTGAAAGACCTTCCCCACAGACTGAAACCCCTTCCCCACACACTGAAACCCCTTCCACACACACTGAAACACCTTCCCCACACACTGAAAACCCTTCCGCACACAGTGAAATCCTTCCCCACTCACTGAAACCCCTTCCCCACACACGGAAACACCTTCTCCACACACTGAAACCCTTCCCCACTCACTGAAACCCTTCCCCACACACTGAAACACCTTCGCACACACTGAAACACCTTCCTCGCACACTGAAACACCTTCCCCACACACTGAAACCCCTTCCCCACACACTGAAACACCTTCCCCACACACCAAAACACCTTCCCCTCACACTGAAACCCCTTCCCCAAACACTGAAACCCCTTCTGCAATCAGTCAAACCCTTCCCCACACACTGAAACACATCCCCACACACTGAAACACCTTCCCCACACACTGAAACCAATTCCGCACACACTGAAACACCTTCCACACACACTGAAACCCCTTCCCCATACACTGAAACCCCGTCCCCAGACACTGTAATCCTTGCCCACACACTGAAACACATTCCGACACACTGAAATCCCTTCCCCACACACTGAAACCACTTCCCCACACACTGAAACCCTTCGCCAGACACTGAATCCCCTTCCTAACACATTGATACCCCTTCCCCACACACTGAAATCCTTCACCATAAACTTAAACCCTTCCCCTCACACTGAAACCCCTTCCCCACATACTGAAACCCCTTCCCCACACACTGAAACCCCTTCCACACACAGTGAAACTCTTCCCCACACACTGAAACCCCTTCCCGACACACTGAAGCACCTTCCCCACACACTGAAACACCTTCCCCACACACTGAAACACATCCCCACTCACTGAAACGCCTTCCCCACACACTGAAGCACATCCCCACACACTGAAACACCTTCCCAACACACTGAAACCCCTTCCCCAAATACTGAAACCCCTTCCGCACTCAGTCAAACCCTTCCCCACACACTGAAACACATCCCCACACACTGAAACACCTTCCCCACTCACTGAAACCCTTCCCCACACACTGAAACAACTTCCGCACACACTGAAACAGTTTCCCACACACTGAAACTCCTTCCCCACACACAAAAACCCCGTCCCCAGACACTGTAATCCTTCCCCACATACTGAAACACTTCCCCACACACTGAAACCCCTTCCCCACACACTGAAACCCCTTCCCCACACACTGAAACCCTTCCCCAGACACTGAATCCCCTTCCTCACACTCTGATACGCCTTCCCCACACACTGAAACCCTTCACCAAATACTGAAACCCTTCCCCTCACACTGAAACCCCTTCCCCACATACTGAAACTCCTTCCCCACACACTTAAACACCTTCCCCGCACACTGAAACCCCTTCCGCACACAGTGAAACCCTTCCCCACACACTGAAACCCCCTCCCCACACACTGAAATCCCTTCCCCTCACAGTGAATACCCTTCCACACACAATGAAACACCTACCCCACGCAATGAAACACCTTCCCCACACACTGAATCCCCTTCCACACAAACTGAAACCCCTTCCACACACAATGAAACACCTTCCCCACACATTGGAACCCCTTCCCCACACACTAGAACCCCTTCCCCACTTACTGAAACACCTTCCACACGCACTGAAACCCCTTCCGCACACACTGAAAGACCTTCCCCACAGACTGAAACCCCTTCCCCACACACTGAAACCCCTTCCACACACACTGAAACACCTTCCCCACACACTGAAAACCCTTCCGCACACAGTGAAATCCTTCCCCACTCACTGAAACCCCTTCCCCACACACGGAAACACCTTCTCCACACACTGAAACCCTTCCCCACTCACTGAAACCCTTCCCCACACACTGAAACACCTTCGCACACACTGAAACACCTTCCTCGCACACTGAAACACCTTCCCCACACACTGAAACCCCTTCCCCACACACTGAAACACCTTCCCCACACACCAAAACACCTTCCCCTCACACTGAAACCCCTTCCCCAAACACTGAAACCCCTTCTGCAATCAGTCAAACCCTTCCCCACACACTGAAACACATCCCCACACACTGAAACACCTTCCCCACACACTGAAACCAATTCCGCACACACTGAAACACCTTCCACACACACTGAAACCCCTTCCCCATACACTGAAACCCCGTCCCAGACACTGTAATCCTTCCCCACACACTGAAACACTTCGCTAGACACTGAATCCCCTTCCTAGCACACTGATACCCCTTCCCCACACACTGAAACCCTTCACCAAAAACTGAAACCCTTCCCCTCACACTGAAACCCCTTCCCCACATACAGAAACTCCTTCCCCACACACTGAAACACCTTACCCACACACTGAAACCCTTCCGCACACAGTTAAACCCTTCCCCACACACTGAAACCCCCTCCCCACACACTGAAACCCCTTCCCCTCACACTGAATACCCTTCCGCACACAATGAAACACCTTCCCCAAACACTGAATCCACTTCCCCACAAACTGAAACCCCTTCCGCACACAATGAAACACCTTCCCCACACACTGGAACCCCTTCCCCACACACTGAAACACCTTCCGCACGCACTGAAACCTCTTCCGCACACACTGAAAGACCTTCCCCACACACTGAAACCCCATCCCCACACACTGCAACCCCTTCCACACACACTGAAACCCCTTCCACACACACTGAAACACCTTCCCCACACACTGAAACCCCTTCCACACACAGTGAAACCCTTCCCCACTCACTGAAACCCCTTCCCCACACACGGAAACACCTTCCCCACACATTAAAAAACTTCCCCACTCACTGAAACCTTTCCCCACACACTGAAACCCCTTCCCACACACTGAAACACCTTCCCTGCACACTGAAACACCTTCCCCACACACTGAAACCCCTTCCCCACATACTGAAACACCTTCCCCACACACTGAAACACCTTCCCCACACACTGAAACCCCTTCTGCACACACTGAAACACCTTCCCCACACACTGCAACCCTTCCCCACACACTGAAACACCTTCCCCAAACACTGAAACACTTCCCCACACACTGAAACACCTTCCCCACACACTGAAACCCTTCCCCACACACTGAAACAGCTTCCTTACACATTGAAACTCCTTCCCCACACACTGAAACCCCTTCCCCACACAATGCAACACGTCCTCACACACAGAAACACCTTCTACACACACTGAAACCCCTTCCCCACACACTGAAACCGTTCCCCAAACACTGATACCCATTCACCACACACTGAAACACATTGCCCACACACTGAAAACCCTTCCAAACACACTGTAACACCTTCCCCACACACTGAATCCCATTCCCCATACACTGAAACCCTTATCGCACGCACTGAAACCTCTTCTGCACACACTGAAACATCTTCCCCACACACTGAAACCCCTTCCGCACACATTGAAACCCCTTCCGCACACACTGAAACACCTTCCCCAAACATTGAACCCCCTTCCCCACACACTGAAACCACTTCCGCACACAGTGAAACCCTTCCCCACACTCTGAAACCCCTTCCTCACACACTGAAACACATCCCCACACACTGAAACCCCTGTGCACAACTGAAACCCCTTCCCCACACACTCAAAACCCTTCCCCACACACTGAAACCCTTCCCCACAATCTGAAACACCTTCCCCACTCACTGAAACCCCTTCCCCACACACTGAAACAATTACCCAAACTCTGAAAGCCCTTCCCCACACAATGAAACACCTTCCCCACACACTTAAACACCTTCCCCACACACTGAAACCCTTCCCCACACACTGAAACACGTTGCCCACACACTGAAACACCTTCCGCACACACAGAAGTCCATCCCCACACACTGAAACCCCTTCCCACACACTGATACTCCTTCCCTGCACACTGAAACACCTACCCCACACACTGAAACCCCTTCCCCACACACTGAAACACCTTCCCCACACACCAAAACACCTTCCCCACACACTGAAACCCCTTCCGCACACACTGAAACACCTTCCCCACACACTGCGACCCTTCCCTGCACACTGAAACACCTTCGCACACACTGAAACACTTCCCCACAAACTGAATCACCTTCCCCACACACTGAAAACCCTTCCCCACACACTGAAACAGCTTCCTCACACACTGAAACACCTTCCCCACACACTGAAACCCCTACCCCACACAATGCAACACGTCCTCACACACTGAAACACCTTCCCCACACACTGAAACCCCTTCCCCACACACTGAAACCGTTCCCCAAACACTGATACCCATTCACCACACACTGAAACACATTGCCCACACACTGAAAACCTTCCAAACACACTGAAACACATTCCCCGCACACTGAAACCCCTTCCCCACACAAAGAAACCCCTTCCCCACACACTGAAACGCCTTCCGCACTGACTCAAACCCCTTCCGCACACACTGAGACACCTTCACCACATTCTGAAACACCTTCCCCACAACACTGTAACCCCTTCCGCACATACTGAAGCACCTTCCCCACACACTGAAACCCCTTCCGCACACACTGAAACCCTGCCCCACACACAGAAACACCTTCCCCACACGCTGAAACACATCCCCACACACTGAAAGCCCTTCCGCACACACTGAAACAAATCCCCACACACTGAAACCCCTTCCCCACAAACTGAAACACCTTCCCCACACACTGAAACTGCTTCCCCACACACTGATACCCCTTCTGCACACAGTGAACCCCTTCCCCACACACTCAAACCCCTTCGCCACACACTGAAGCACATCCCCACACACTGAAACCCCTTCCCCACTCACTGAAAACCCTTCCGCACACACTGTAACACCTTCCCCACACACTGAAACCCCTTCCCCACACACTGAAACCCCTTCCCCACACACTGAAACCCCTTCTGCACACACTGAAACACCTACCCCACACACTGAAACCCCTTCCCCACACACTGAAACCACTTCCGCACACAGTGTAACCCTTCCCCAAACACTGAAACCCCTTCCTCTCACACTGAAACACATCCCCACACACTGAAACCCCTTCCCCACAAACTGAAACCCCTTCCTCACACACTCAAAACCATTCCCCACACACTGAAACCCTTCCCCACACTCTGAAACACCTTCCCCACTCACTGAAACCCCTTCCCCACACACTGAAACAATTACCCAAACTCTGAAACCACTTCCCCACACACTGAAACACCTTCCCCACACACTTAAACACCTTCCCCACACACTGAAACCCTTCCCCACACTCTGAAACACCTTGCCTTCACACTGAAACACCTTCCGCACACACAGAAGTCCATCCCTATACACTGAAACCCATCCCCACACACTGAAACACTTTCCCCACACACTGAACCCCTTCCCCACACACTGAAACACCACCCCACACAGAGAAACACATTCCCCACATACTGATACCCCTTCCGGACACACTGACACACATCCCCACACACTGAAACCCATCTCCACAGACTGAAACCCATCCCCACACACTGAAACACCTTCCCCACACACTGAAACCCTTTCCCCACAAACAGAAACACCTCCCGCACACTCTGAAAACACCTTCCCCACACACTGAAATCCCTTCCCCACACACTGAAATCCCTTCCCCACACACTGAAATACCTTCTCCAGACACTGAAACACCTTCCTCACACACTGATACCACTTCCCCACACACTGAAACCGTTCCCCACACACTGAAACATGTTCCCCACACACTGAAACCCCATCCCACACACTGAAACACCTTCCCCATACACTGAAAGACCTTCCCACACAAGGAAACACTTCCCCACACTCAGAATCCCCTGCCCCACACACTGAAACACCTTCTGCCCCACAATGAAACAACTTCCCAAAACATTGAAACCCCTTCCCCACACACAGAAACACCTTCCGCTCAAACTGAAACCCCTTCCCCACACACAGAAACTCATTCCCCACACACTGAAACCTCTTCCCCACACACTGAAACCCCTTCCACACACAGTGAAACTCCTCACCACACACTGAAACCCCTTCCCCACACACTGAAACACCTTCCCACACACTGAAACCCCTTCCCCACACACTGAAACACATCCCCACGCACTGAAACGCCTTCCCCACACACTGAAACACATCCCCACACACTGAAACACCTTCCCCACACACTGAAACACCTTCCCAGACACTGAAACCCCTTCCGCACTCAGTCAAACCCTTCCCCACATACTGAAACACTTCCCCACACACTGAAACTCCTTCCCCACACACTGAAACACTTCCCCACACACTGAAACCACTTCCGCACACATTGAAACAGTTCCCCACACACTGAAACCCCTTCCCCACACACTGAAACCCCGTCCCCACACACTGAAAACCCTTCCGCACACACTGTAACACCTTCTACACACACTGAAACCCCTTCCCCACACACTGAAACCCTTATCGCACGCACTGAAACCTCTTCCGCACACACACGAAACACCTTCCCCACACACTGAAACCCCTTCCCCACACACTGAAACACCTTCCGCACACACTGAAACACCTTCACCACACACTGAAACCCCTTCCCCACACACTGAAACCACTTCCGCACACAGTGAAACCCTTCCCCACACACTGAAAGACCTTTCTGAGACACTATAACACATACCCACACACTGACACCCCTTCCCCACACACTGAAACAATTACCCAAACTCTGAAAACCCTTCCCCACACATTGAAACAACTTCCCCACACACTTAAACACCTTCCCCACACACTGAAACCCTTCCCCACACACTGAAACACCTTGCCCACACACTGAAACACCTTTTCACACACAGAAGTCCATCCCCACACACTGAAACCCCTTCCCCACACACTGAACCCCCTTCCCCACACACTGAAACACCACCCCACACACAGAAACACATTCCCACATACAGATACCCCTTCTGCACACACTGACACCCATCCCCACACACTGAAACCCCTTCCGCACACACTGAAACCCATACCCACACACAGAAACCCCTTCCCCACACGCTGAAACACATCCCCACACACTGAAAGCCCTTCCGCACACACTGAAACAAATCCCCACACACGGAAACCCCTTCCCCACACACTGAAACCCCTTCCCCACACACTGAAACTCCTTCCCCACTCTCTGATACCCCTTCTGCACACAGTGAACCCCTTCCCCACACACTCAAACCCCTTCCGCACACACTGAAGCACATCCCCACACACTGAAACCCCTTCCCCACACACTGAAAATCCTTCCGCACACACTGTAACACCTTCCCCACACACTGAAACCCCTTCCCCACACACTGAAACCCCTTCCCCACACACTGAAACCCCTTGCGCTCACACTGAAACACCTTCCCCACACACTGAAACCCCTTCCCCACACACTGAAACCACTTCCGCACACAGTGAAACCCTTCACCACACACTGAAACCCCTTCCTCACACACTGAAACACATCCCCACACACTGAAACCCCTTCCCCACAAAATGAAACCCCTTCCCCACACACTCAAAACCCTTCCCCACACACTGAAACCCTTCCCCACACTCTGAAACACCTTCCCCACTCACTGAAACCCCTTCCTCACACACTGAAACAATTACCCAAACTCTGAAACCCCTTCCCCACACACTGAAACACCTTCCCCACACACTTAAACACCTTCCCCACACACTGAAACCCTTCCCCACACACTGAAACACCTTGCCCACACACTGAAACACCTTCCGCACACACAGAAGTCCATCCCCATACACTGAAACCCATCCCCACACACTGAAATCCCTTCCCCACACACTGAACCCCTTCCCCACACACTGAAACACCACCCCACACACAGAAACACATTCCCCACATACTGATACCCCTTCCACACACACTGACACCCATCCCCACACACTGAAACCCATCCCCACACACTGAAACCCATCCCCACACACTGAACCACCTTCCCCCACACTGAAACCCTTTCCCCACACACAGAAACACCTCGCGCACACACTGAAATACCTTCCCCACACACTGAAATCCCTTCCCCACACACTGAAATCCCTTCCCCACACACTGAAATCCCTTCTCCAGACACTGAAGCACCTTCCTCAAACACTGATACCCCTTCCCCACACACTGAAACCGTTCCCCACACACTGAAACACGTTCCCCACACACTGAAACCCCTTCCCCACACACTGAAACACCTTCCCCATACACTGAAACACCTTCCCCACACAATGAAACACCTTCCCCACACTCGGAATCCCCTGCCCCACATACTGAAACACCTTCCGCACACAATGAAACAACTTCCCAACACATAGAAACCCCTTCCCCACACACAGAAACACCTTCCGCTCAAACTGAAACCCCTTCCCCACACACTGAAACTCCTTCCCCACACACTGAAACACCTTCCCCACACACTGAAACCCTTCCCCACACACTGAAACACCTTCCCCACACACTTAAACACCTTCCCCACACACTGAAACCCTTCCCACACACAGAAACACATTCCCCACATACTGATACCCCTTCCGCACACACCGACACCCATCCCCACACACTGAAACCCATCCCCACACACTGAAACCCATCCCCACACACTGAACCACCTTCCCCACACACTGAAACCCTTTCCCCACACACAGAAACACCTCGCGCACACACTGAAACACCTTCCCCACACACTGAAATCCCTTCCCCACACACTGAATCCCTTCCCCACACACTGAAATACCTTCTCCAGACATTGAAGCACCTTCCTCAAACACTGATACCCCTTCCCCACACACTGAAACCGTTCCACACACACTGAAACACGTTCCCCACACACTGAAACCCCTTCCCCACACACTGAAACACCTTCCCCATACACTGAAACACCTTTCCCACACAATGAAAACACCTTCCCCACACTCAGAATCCCCTGCCCCACATACTGAAACACCTTCCGCACACAATGAAACAACTTCCCAACACATAGAAAACCCTTCCCACACACAGAAACAACTTCCGCTCAAACTGAAACCCTTCCCCACACACTGAAACTCCTTCCCCACACACTGAAACACCTTCCCCACACACTGTAACCCCTTCCACACACAGTGAAACACCTCGCCAGACACTGAAACCCCTTCCCCACACACTGAAACACCATCCCCACACACTGAAACCCCTTCCCCACACACTGAAACACATCCCCACACACTGAAACGCCTTCCCCACACACTGAAACACATCACCACACACTGAAACCATTACCCAAACTCTGAAAACCCTTCCCCACACACTGAAACAACTTCCCCACACACTGAAACACCTTCCCCACACACTGAAACCCTTCCCCACACACTGAAACACCTTGCCCACACACTGAAACACCTTTTCACACACAGAAGTCCATCCTCACACACTGAAACCCATCCGCACACACTGAAACACCTTCCCCACATACTGAACCCCCTTCCCCACACACTGAAACACCACCCCACACACAGAAACACATTCCCCACATACTGATACCCCTTCTGCACACACTGACACCCATCCCCACACACTGAAAACCCTTCCGCACACACTGAAACCCATACCCACACACAGAAACACCTTCCCCACACGCTGAAACACATCCCCACACACTGAAAGCCCTTCCGCACACACAGAAACAAATCCCCACACACTGAAACCCCTTACCCACAGACTGAAACACCTTCCCCACACACTGAAACTCCTTCCCCACACACTGATACCCCTTCTGCACACAGTGAACCCCTTCCCCACACACTCAAACCCCTTCCCCACACACTGAAGCACATCCCCAAACACTGAAACCCCTTCCCCACACACTGTAAACCCTTCTGCACACACTGTAACAACTTCCCCACACACTGAAACCCTTTACCCACACACTGAAACCTCTTCTGCACACACTGAAACACCTTCCCCACACACTGAAACCCCTTCCCCACACACTGAAACCCCTTCCACACACACTGAAACACCTTCCCCACACACTGAAACCCCTTCCTCACACACGGAAACCACTTCCGCACACAGTGAAACCCTTCCCCACACACTGAAACCCCTTCCTCAAACACTGAAACACATCCCCACATACTGAAACCCCTTCCCCACAAACTGAAACCCCTTCCCCACACACTCAAAACCCTTCCCCACACACTGAAACCCTTCCCCACACTCTGAAACACATTCCCCACTCACTGAAACCCCTTCCCCGCACTCTGAAACAATTACCCAAACTCTGAAACCCCTTCCCCACACACTGAAACACCTTCCCCACACACTGAAACACCACCCCACACACAGAAACACATTCCCCACATACTGATACCCCTTCCCCACATACTGAAACACATCCCCGCACACTGAAACCCCTTCCCCACACACTGAAACCCTTATCGCACGCACTGAAACCTCTTCCACACACATTGAAACACCTTCCCCACACACTGAAACCCCTTCCCCACACACTGAAACCACTTCCGCACACACTGAAACACCTTCACCACACACTGAAACCCCTTCCCCACACACTGAAACCACTTCCGCACACAGTGAAACCCTTCCCCACACACTAAAACCCCTTTCTTACACAGTTAAACACATCCCCACACACTGAAACCCCTTCCTCACACACTGAAACAATTACCCAAACTCTGAAAGCCCTTCCCCACACACTGAAACACCTTCCCCACACACTGAAACCACTTCCGCACACAGTGAAACCCTTCCCCACACACTGAAACCCCTTCCTCACACACTGAAACACATCCCCACACACTGAAACCCCTTCCCCACAAACTGAAACGCCTTCCCCACACACTCAAAACCCTTCCCCACACACTGAAACCCTTCCCCACACTCTGAAACACCTTCCCCACTCACTGAAACCCCTTCCCCACACACTGAAACAATTACCCAAACTCTGAAACCCCTTCCCCACACACTGAAACACCTTCCCCACACACTGAAACCCTTCCCCACACACTGAAACACCTTGCCCACACACTGAAACACTTTCCGCACACACAGAAGTCCATCCCCACACACTGAAACCCATCCCCACACACTGAAACACCTTCCCCACACACTGAACCCCCTTCCCCACACACTGAAACACCACCCCACATACAGAAACACATTCCCCACATACTGATACCCCTTCCGCACACACTAACACCCATCCCCACACACTGAAACCCATCCCCACACACTGAAACCCATCCCCACACACTGTAACTCCTTCCCCACACACTGAAACCCTTTCCCCACACACAGAAACACCTCCCGCACACACTGAAACACCTTCCCCACACACGGAAATCCCTTCCCCACCCACTGAAATACCTTCTCCAGACACTGAAACACCTTCCTCACACAATGATACCCCTTCCCCACACACTGAAACCGTTCCCCACACACTGAAACCCCTTCCCCACACACTGAAACACCTTCCCCATACACTGAAATACCTTCCCCACACAATGAAACACCTTCCCCACACGCAGAATCCCCTGCCCCACACACTGAAACACCTTCCGCACACAATGAAACACCTTCCCAACACATTGAAACCCCTTCCCCACACACTGAAACACCTTCCGCTCAAACTGAAACCCCTTCCCCACACACTGAAACTCCTTCCCCACACACTGAAACCCCTTCCCCACACACTGAAACCCCTTCCACACACAGTGAAATCCCTTCCCCACACACTGAAACACATCCCCACACACTGAAACGCCTTCCCCACACACTGAAACACATCCCCACACACTGAAACCACTTCCGCACACACTGAAACACCTTCCACACATACTGAAACACCTTCCACACACACTGAAACACCTTCTCCACACACTGAAATCCATTCCCCACACACTGAAATACCTTCTCCAGACACTGAAACACCTTCCTCCCACACTGATACCCCTTTCCCACACACTGAAACCGTTCCCCACACACTGAAACACGTTCCCCACACACTGAAACCCCTTCCCCACACACTGAAACACCTTCCCCATACACTGAAACACCTTCCCCACACAATGAAACACCATCCCCACACACAGAATCCCCTGCCCAACACACTGAAAGATCTTCCGCACACACTGAAACACCTTCCCAACACATTGAAACCCCTTCCCCACACACTGAAACACCTTCCGCTCAAACTGAAACCCCTTCCCCACACACTGAAACTCCTTCCCCACACACTGAAACCCCTTCCCCACACACTGAAACCCCTTCCACACACTGTGAAACTCTTCCCCACACACTGAAACCCCTTCCCCACACACTGAAACACCTTCCCCACACAATGAAACCCCTTCCCCACACACTGAAACACATCCCCACACACTGAAACGCCTTCCCCACACACTGAAACACATCCCCACACACTGAAACACCTTCCCCACACACTGAAACAACTTCCCCAAACACTGAAACCCCTTCCGCACACAGTCAAACCTTTCCCCACATACTGAAACATATCCCCACACACTGAAACACCTTCCCCACACACTGAAACCCTTCCCCACACACTGAAACCACGTCCGCACACACTGAAACAGATCCCCACACACTGAAACCCCGTCCCCACACACTGAAACCCCGTCCCCACACACTGAAAACCCATCCACACACACTGTAACACATTCCCCACACACTGAAACCCCTTCCCCACACACTGAAACCCCTTCCGCACACACTGAAACACCTTCACCACTCACTGAAACCCCTTCCCCACACACTGAAACCACTTCCGCACACAGTGAACCCCTTCCCCACACACTGAAACCCCTTTCTCACACACTGAAACACATCCCCACACACTGAAACCCCTTCCCCACACACTGAAAACCCTTCCCCACACACTGAAAACCCTTCCCCACACACTGAAACCCTTCCCCACACTCTGAAACACCTTCCCCACTCACTGAAACCCCTTCCCCACACACTGAAATAATTACCCAAACTCTGAAACCCCTTCCCCACACACTGAAATAACTTCCCCACACACTTAAACACCTTCCCCACACACTGAAACCCTTCCCCACACACTGAAACACCTTGCCCACACACTGAAACACATTTTCAAACACAGAAGTCCATCCCCACACACTGAAACCCATCCCCACACACTGAAACCCCTTCCCCACTCACTGAACCCCCTTCCCCACACACTGAAACACCACCCCACACACAGAAACACATTCCCCACATACTGATACCCCTTCTGCACACACTGACACCCATCCCCACACACTGAAACCCATCCCCACACACTGAAACCCATCCCCACACACTGAAACACCTTCCCCACACACTGAAACCCTTTCTCCACACACTGAAACACCTCCCGCACACACTGAAACACCTTCCTCACACACTGATACCCCTTCCCACACACTGAAACCGTTCCCCACACACAGAAACACGTTCCCCACACACTGAAACCCCTTCCCCACACACTGAAACACCTTCCCCAAACACTGAAACACCTTCCCCACACAATGAAACACCTTCCCAACACATTGAAACCCCTTCCCCACACACTGAAACACCTTCCGCTCAAACTGAAACTCCTTCCCCACACACTGAAACACTTTCCACACACACTGATACACCTTCCCCACACACTGAAACCCCTTCCGCACACACTGAAACCCCTTCCACACACAGTGAAACTCTACCCCACACACTGAAACCCCTTCCCCACACACTGAAACACCTTCCCCACACACTGAAACGCCTTCCCCACACACTGAAACACATCCCCACACACTGAAACGCCTTCCCCACACACTGAAACACATCCCCACACACTGAAACACCTTCCCCACACACTGAAACCCCTTCACCAAACAGTGAAACCCCTTCCGCACTCAGTCAAACCCTTCCCCACATACTGAAACACATCCCCACACACTGAAACACCTTCCGCACACACTGAAACCCTTCCCCACACACTGAAACCACTTCCGCACACACTGAAACAGTTCCCCACACACTGAAACCCGTTCCCCACACACTGAAACCCCGTTCCCAGACACTGTAATCCTTCCCCAAACACTGAAACACTTCCCCACACACTGAAACCCCTTCCCCACACACTGAAACCCCATCCCCACACACTGAAACCCTTCCCCAGACACTGAATCCCCTTCCTCACACACTGATACCCCTTCCCCACACACTGAAACCCTTCACCAAAAACTGAAACCCTTCCCCTCACACTGAAACCCCTTCCCCACATACTGAAACTCCTTCCCCACACACTGAAACACCTTCCCCACACTCTGATACCCCTTCCGCACACAGTTAAACCATTCCCCACACACTGAAACCCCCTCCCCACACACTGAAACCCCTTCCCCTCACACTGAATACCCTTCCACACACAATGAAACAACTACCCCACACAATGAAACACCTTCCCCACACACTGAATCCACTTCCCCACAAACTGAAACCCCTTCCGCACACAATGAAACACCTTCCCCACACACTGGAACCCCTTCCCCACACACTGAAACACCTTCCACACGCACTGAAACCCCTTCTGCACACACTGAAACACTTTCCCCACACACTGCAGCCCTTCCCCACACACTGAAACACCTTCCCCACACACTGAAACACTTCCCCACACACTGAAACACCTTCCCCACACACTGAAAACCCTTCCCCACACACTGAAACACCTTGCCACACACTGAAACACCTTCCCCGCTCACTGAAACACCTTCCCCACACACTGAAACCCCTGCCCCACTCACTGAAACACCTTCCCCACACACCGAAACACCTTCCCCACACACTGAAACCCATTCCGCACACACTGAAACACTTTCCCCACACACTGCAAGCCTTCCCCACACACTGAAACACCTTCCCCACACACTGAAACAATTCCCCACAAACTGAAACACCTTCCCCACACACTGCAAACCCTTCCCCACACACTGAAACACCTTCCTCACACACTGAAACCCCTTCCCCACACACTGAAACCCCTTCCGCACACAGTGAAACCCTTCCCCACACACTGAAACCCCTTCCTCACACACTGAAAACCCTTCCCCACACACTGATACCCATTCACCACACACTGAAACACATTGCCCACACACTGAAAACCTTCCAAACAAACTGAAACCCCTTCCGCACATACCGAAACACCTTCCCCACACACTGAAACCCCTTCCCCACACACTGAAACGCCTTCCGCTCTGACTGAAACCCCTTCCGCACACACTGAAACACCTTCGCCACACACTGAAACACCTTCCCCACAACACTGAAACCCCTTCCGCACATACCGAAACCGCTTCCCCACACACTGAAACACCTTCCCCATACACTGAAACACCTTTCCCACACAATGAAACAGCATCCCCACACACAGAATCCCCTGCCCCACACACTGAAAGACCTTCCGCACACACTGAAACACCTTCCCAACACATTGAAACCCCTTTCCCACACACTGAAACACCTTCCGCTCAAACTGAAACCCCTTCCCCACACACTGAAACCCCTTCCCCACTCACTGAACCCCCTTCCCCACACACTGAAACACCACCCCACACACAGAAACACATTCCCCACATACTGATACCCCTTCTGCACACACTGACACCCATTCCCACACACTGAAACCCATCCCCACACACTGAAACCCATCCCCACACACTGAAACACCTTCCCCACACACTGAAACCCTTTCTCCACACACTGAAACACCTCCCGCACACACTGAAACACCTTCCTCACACACTGATACCCCTTCCCACACACTGAAACCGTTCCCCACACACAGAAACACGTTCCCCACACACTGAAACACCTTCCCCAAACACTGAAACATCTTCCCCACACAATGAAACACCTTCCCAACACATTGAAACACCTTCCCCACACACTGAAACACCTTCCGCTCAAACTGAAACTCCTTCCCCACACACTGAAACACTTTCCACACACACTGATACACCTTCCCCACACACTGAAACCCCTTCCGCACACACTGAAACCCCTTCCACACACAGTGAAACTCTTCCCCACACACTGAAACCCCTTCCCCAAACACTGAAACACCTTCCCAACACCCTGAAACGCCTTCCCCACACACTGAAACACATCCCCACACACTGAAACGCCTTCCCCACACACTGAAACACATCCCCACACACTGAAACACCTTCCCCACACACTGAAACCCCTTCACCAAACAGTGAAACCCCTTCCGCACTCAGTCAAACCCTTCCCCACATACTGAAACACATCCCCACACACTGAGACATCTTCCGCACACACTGAAACCCTCCCCCACACACTGAAACCACTTCCGCACACACTGAAACAGTTCCCCACACACTGAAACCCGTTCCCCACACACTGAAACCCCGTTCCCAGACACTGTAATCCTTTCCCAAACACTGAAACACTTCCCCACACACTGAAACCCCTTCCCCACACACTGAAACCCCATCCCCACACACTGAAACCCTTCCCCAGACACTGAATCCCCTTCCTCACACACTGATACCCCTTCCCCACACACTAAAACCCTTCACCAAAAACTGAAACCCTTCCCCTCACACTGAAACCCCTACCCACATACTGAAACTCCTTCCCCACACACTGAAACACCTTCCCCACACTCTGATACCCCTTCCGCACACAGTTAAACCATTCCCCACACACTGAAACCCCCTCCCCACACACTGAAACCCCTTCCCCTCACACTGAATACCCTTCCACACACAATGAAACAACTACCCCACACAATGAAACACCCTCCCCACACACTGAATCCACTTCCCCACAAACTGAAACCCCTTCCGCACACAATGAAACACCTTCCCCACACACTGGAACCCCTTCCCCACACACTGAAACACCTTCCACACGCACTGAAACCCCTTCTGCACACACTGAAACACATTCCCCACACACTGCAGCCCTTCCCCACACACTGAAACACCTTCCCCACACACTGAAACACTACCCCACACACTGAAACACCTTCCCCACACACTGAAAACCCTTCCCCACACACTGAAACACCTTGCCACACACTGAAACACCCTCCCCGCACACTGAAACACCTTCCCCACACACTGAAACCCCTGCCCCACACACTGAAACACCTTCCCCACACACCGAAACACCTTCCCCACACACTGAAACCCCTTCCGCACACACTGAAACACTTTCCCCACACACTGCAAGCCTTCCCCACACACTGAAACACCTTCCCCACACACTGAAACAATTCCCCACACACTGAAACACCTTCCCCACACACTGAAAACCCTTCCCCACACACTGAAACACCTTCCTCACACACTGAAACCCCTTCCCCACACACTGAAACCCCTTCCGCACACAGTGAAACCCTTCCCCACACACTGAAACCCCTTCCTCACACACTGAAAACCCTTCCCCACACACTGATACCCATTCACCACACACTGAAACACATTGCCCACACACTGAAAACCTTCCAAACAAACTGAAACCCCTTCCGCACATACCGAAACACCTTCCCCACACACTGAAACCCCTTCCCCACACACTGAAACGCCTTCCGCTCTGACTGAAACCCCTTCCGCACACACTGAAACACCTTCCCCACACACTGAAACACCTTCCCCACAACACTGAAACCCCTTCCGCACATACCGAAACCGCTTCCCCACACACTGAAACACCTTCCCCATACACTGAAACACCTTCCCCACACAATGAAACAGCATCCCCACACACAGAATCCCCTGCCCCACACACTGAAAGACCTTCCGCACACACTGAAACACCTTCCCAACACATTGAAACCCCTTCCCCACACACTGAAACACCTTCCGCTCAAACTGAAACCCCTTCCCCACACACTGAAACCCCTTCCCCACTCACTGAACCCCCTTCCCCACACACTGAAACACCACCCCACACACAGAAACACATTCCCCACATACTGATACCCCTTCTGCACACACTGACACCCATCCCCACACACTGAAACCCATCCCCACACACTGAAACCCATCCCCACACACTGAAACACCTTCCCCACACACTGAAACCCTTTCTCCACACACTGAAACACCTCCCGCACACACTGAAACACCTTCCTCACACACTGATACCCCTTCCCACACACTGAAACCGTTCCCCACACACAGAAACACGTTCCCCACACACTGAAACCCCTTCCCCACACACTGAAACACCTTCCCCAAACACTGAAACACCTTCCCCACACAATGAAACACCTTCCCAACACATTGAAACCCCTTCCCCACGCACTGAAACACCTTCCGCTCAAACTGAAACTCCTTCCCCACACACTGAAACACTTTCCACACACACTGATACACCTTCCCCACACACTGAAACCCCTTCCGCACACACTGAAACCCCTTCCACACACAGTGAAACTCTTCCCCACACACTGAAACCCCTTCCCCACACACTGAAACACCTTCCCCACAAACTGAAACGCCTTCCCCACACACTGAAACACATCCCCACACACTGAAACGCCTTCCCCACACACTGAAACACATCCCCACACACTGAAACACCTTCCCCACACACTGAAACCCCTTCACCAAACAGTGAAACCCCTTCCGCACTCAGTCAAACCCTTCCCCACATACTGAAACACATCCCCACACACTGAAACACCTTCCGCACACACTGAAACCCTTCCCCACACACTGAAACCACTTCCGCACACACTGAAACAGTTCCCCACACACTGAAACCCGTTCCCCACACACTGAAACCCCGTTCCCAGACACTGTAATCCTTCCCCAAACACTGAAACACTTCCCCACACACTGAAACCCCTTCCCCACACACTGAAACCACATCCCCACACACTGAAACCCTTCCCCAGACACTGAATCCCCTTCCTCACACACTGATACCCCTTCCCCACACACTGAAACCCTTCACCAAAAACTGAAACCCTTCCCCTCACACTGAAACCCCTTCCCCACATACTGAAACTCCTTCCCCACACACTGAAACACCTTCCCCACACTCTGATACCCCTTCCGCACACAGTTAAACCATTCCCCACACACTGAAACCCCCTCCCCACACACTGAAACCCCTTCCCCTCACACTGAATACCCTTCCACACACAATGAAACAACTACCCCACACAATGAAACACCTTCCCCACACACTGAATCCACTTCCCCACAAACTGAAACCCCTTCCGCACACAATGAAACACCTTCCCCACACACTGGAACCCCTTCCCCACACACTGAAACACCTTCCACACGCACTGAAACCCCTTCTGCACACACTGAAACACTTTCCCCACACACTGCAGCCCTTCCCCACACACTGAAACACCTTCCCCACACACTGAAACACTTCCCCACACACTGAAACACCTTCCCCACACACTGAAAACCCTTCCCCACACACTGAAACACCTTGCCACACACTGAAACACCTTCCCCGCACACTGAAACGCCTTCCCCACACACTGAAACACATCCCCACACACTGAAACACCTTCCCCACACACTGAAACCCCTTCACCAAACAGTGAAACCCCTTCCGCACTCAGTCAAACCCTTCCCCACATACTGAAACACATCCCCACACACTGAGACATCTTCCGCACACACTGAAACCCTCCCCCACACACTGAAACCACTTCCGCACACACTGAAACAGTTCCCCACACACTGAAACCCGTTCCCCACACACTGAAACCCCGTTCCCAGACACTGTAATCCTTTCCCAAACACTGAAACACTTCCCCACACACTGAAACCCCTTCCCCACACACTGAAACCCCATCCCCACACACTGAAACCCTTCCCCAGACACTGAATCCCCTTCCTCACACACTGATACCCCTTCCCCACACACTAAAACCCTTCACCAAAAACTGAAACCCTTCCCCTCACACTGAAACCCCTACCCACATACTGAAACTCCTTCCCCACACACTGAAACACCTTCCCCACACTCTGATACCCCTTCCGCACACAGTTAAACCATTCCCCACACACTGAAACCCCCTCCCCACACACTGAAACCCCTTCCCCTCACACTGAATACCCTTCCACACACAATGAAACAACTACCCCACACAATGAAACACCCTCCCCACACACTGAATCCACTTCCCCACAAACTGAAACCCCTTCCGCACACAATGAAACACCTTCCCCACACACTGGAACCCCTTCCCCACACACTGAAACACCTTCCACACGCACTGAAACCCCTTCTGCACACACTGAAACACATTCCCCACACACTGCAGCCCTTCCCCACACACTGAAACACCTTCCCCACACACTGAAACACTACCCCACACACTGAAACACCTTCCCCACACACTGAAAACCCTTCCCCACACACTGAAACACCTTGCCACACACTGAAACACCCTCCCCGCACACTGAAACACCTTCCCCACACACTGAAACCCCTGCCCCACACACTGAAACACCTTCCCCACACACCGAAACACCTTCCCCACACACTGAAACCCCTTCCGCACACACTGAAACACTTTCCCCACACACTGCAAGCCTTCCCCACACACTGAAACACCTTCCCCACACACTGAAACAATTCCCCACACACTGAAACACCTTCCCCACACACTGAAAACCCTTCCCCACACACTGAAACACCTTCCTCACACACTGAAACCCCTTCCCCACACACTGAAACCCCTTCCGCACACAGTGAAACCCTTCCCCACACACTGAAACCCCTTCCTCACACACTGAAAACCCTTCCCCACACACTGATACCCATTCACCACACACTGAAACACATTGCCCACACACTGAAAACCTTCCAAACAAACTGAAACCCCTTCCGCACATACCGAAACACCTTCCCCACACACTGAAACCCCTTCCCCACACACTGAAACGCCTTCCGCTCTGACTGAAACCCCTTCCGCACACACTGAAACACCTTCCCCACACACTGAAACACCTTCCCCACAACACTGAAACCCCTTCCGCACATACCGAAACCGCTTCCCCACACACTGAAACACCTTCCCCATACACTGAAACACCTTCCCCACACAATGAAACAGCATCCCCACACACAGAATCCCCTGCCCCACACACTGAAAGACCTTCCGCACACACTGAAACACCTTCCCAACACATTGAAACCCCTTCCCCACACACTGAAACACCTTCCGCTCAAACTGAAACCCCTTCCCCACACACTGAAACCCCTTCCCCACTCACTGAACCCCCTTCCCCACACACTGAAACACCACCCCACACACAGAAACACATTCCCCACATACTGATACCCCTTCTGCACACACTGACACCCATCCCCACACACTGAAACCCATCCCCACACACTGAAACCCATCCCCACACACTGAAACACCTTCCCCACACACTGAAACCCTTTCTCCACACACTGAAACACCTCCCGCACACACTGAAACACCTTCCTCACACACTGATACCCCTTCCCACACACTGAAACCGTTCCCCACACACAGAAACACGTTCCCCACACACTGAAACCCCTTCCCCACACACTGAAACACCTTCCCCAAACACTGAAACACCTTCCCCACACAATGAAACACCTTCCCAACACATTGAAACCCCTTCCCCACGCACTGAAACACCTTCCGCTCAAACTGAAACTCCTTCCCCACACACTGAAACACTTTCCACACACACTGATACACCTTCCCCACACACTGAAACCCCTTCCGCACACACTGAAACCCCTTCCACACACAGTGAAACTCTTCCCCACACACTGAAACCCCTTCCCCACACACTGAAACACCTTCCCCACAAACTGAAACGCCTTCCCCACACACTGAAACACATCCCCACACACTGAAACGCCTTCCCCACACACTGAAACACATCCCCACACACTGAAACACCTTCCCCACACACTGAAACCCCTTCACCAAACAGTGAAACCCCTTCCGCACTCAGTCAAACCCTTCCCCACATACTGAAACACATCCCCACACACTGAAACACCTTCCGCACACACTGAAACCCTTCCCCACACACTGAAACCACTTCCGCACACACTGAAACAGTTCCCCACACACTGAAACCCGTTCCCCACACACTGAAACCCCGTTCCCAGACACTGTAATCCTTCCCCAAACACTGAAACACTTCCCCACACACTGAAACCCCTTCCCCACACACTGAAACCACATCCCCACACACTGAAACCCTTCCCCAGACACTGAATCCCCTTCCTCACACACTGATACCCCTTCCCCACACACTGAAACCCTTCACCAAAAACTGAAACCCTTCCCCTCACACTGAAACCCCTTCCCCACATACTGAAACTCCTTCCCCACACACTGAAACACCTTCCCCACACTCTGATACCCCTTCCGCACACAGTTAAACCATTCCCCACACACTGAAACCCCCTCCCCACACACTGAAACCCCTTCCCCTCACACTGAATACCCTTCCACACACAATGAAACAACTACCCCACACAATGAAACACCTTCCCCACACACTGAATCCACTTCCCCACAAACTGAAACCCCTTCCGCACACAATGAAACACCTTCCCCACACACTGGAACCCCTTCCCCACACACTGAAACACCTTCCACACGCACTGAAACCCCTTCTGCACACACTGAAACACTTTCCCCACACACTGCAGCCCTTCCCCACACACTGAAACACCTTCCCCACACACTGAAACACTTCCCCACACACTGAAACACCTTCCCCACACACTGAAAACCCTTCCCCACACACTGAAACACCTTGCCACACACTGAAACACCTTCCCCGCTCACTGAAACACCTTCCCCACACACTGAAACCCCTGCCCCACTCACTGAAACACCTTCCCCACACACCGAAACACCTTCCCCACACACTGAAACCCATTCCGCACACACTGAAACACTTTCCCCACACACTGCAAGCCTTCCCCACACACTGAAACACCTTCCCCACACACTGAAACACCTTCCCCACACACTGAAACCCCTGCCCCACACACTGAAACACCTTCCCCACACACCGAAACACCTTCCCCACACACTGAAACCCCTTCCGCACACACTGAAACACTTTCCCCACACACTGCAAGCCTTCCCCACACACTGAAACACCTTCCCCACACACTGAAACAATTCCCCACACACTGAAACACCTTCCCCACACACTGAAAACCCTTCCCCACACACTGAAACACCTTCCTCACACACTGAAACCCCTTCCCCACACACTGAAACCCCTTCCGCACACAGTGAAACCCTTCCCCACACACTGAAACCCCTTCCTCACACACTGAAAACCCTTCCCCACACACTGATACCCATTCACCACACACTGAAACCCATTGCCCACACACTGAAAACCTTCCAAACAAACTGAAACCCCTTCCGCACATACCGAAAAACCTTCCCCACACACTGAAACCCCTTCCCCACACACTGAAACGCCTTCCGCTCTGACTGAAACCCCTTCCGCACACACTGAAACACCTTCCCCACACACTGAAACACCTTTCCCACAACACTGAAACCCCTTCCGCACATACCGAAACCGCTTCCCCAAACACTGAAACACCTTCCACATACACTGAAACACCTTCCCCACACAATGAAACAGCATCCCCACACACAGAATCCCCTGCCCCACTCACTGAAAGACCTTCCGCACACACTGAAACACCTTCCCAACACATTGAAACCCCTTCCCCACACACTGAAACACCTTCCGCTCAAACTGAAACCCCTTCCCCACACACTGAAACTCCTTCCCCACACACTGAAACCCCTTCCGCACACAATGAAACACCTTCCCCACACACTGGAACCCCTTCCCCACACACTAAAACACCTTCCGCACGCACTGAAACCCCTTCTGCACACACTGAAAAACTTTCCCCACACACTGCAGCCCTTCCCCACACACTGAAACACCTTCCCCACACACTGAAACACTTCCCCACAAACTGAAACACCTTCCCCACACACTGAAAACCCTTCCCCACAAACTCAAACACCTTGCCACACACTGAAACACCTTCCCCGCTCACTGAAACACCTTCCCCACACACTGAAACCCCTGCCCCACACATTGAAACACCTTCCCCACACACCGAAACACCATCCCCACACACTGAAACCCATTCCGCACACACTGAAACACTTTCCCCACACACTGCAAGCCTTCCCCACACACTGAAACACCTTCCCCACACACTGAAACACCTTCCCCACACACTGAAACCCCTGCCCCACACACTGAAACACCTTCCCCACACACCGAAACACCTTCCCCACACACTGAAACCCCTTCCGCACACACTGAAACACTTTCCCCACACACTGCAAGCCTTCCCCACACACTGAAACACCTTCCTCACACACTGAAACAATTCCCCACACACTGAAACACCTTCCCCACACACTGAAAACCCTTCCCCACACACTGAAACACCTTCCTCACACACTGAAACCCCTTCCCCACACACTGAAACCCCTTCCGCACACAGTGAAACCCTTCCCCACACACTGAAACCCCTTCCTCACACACTGAAAACCCTTCCCCACACACTGATACCCATTCACCACACACTGAAACCCATTGCCCACACACTGAAACGCCATCCGCTCTGACTGAAACCCCTTCCGCACACACTGAAACACCTTCCCCACACACTGAAACACCTTCCCCACAACACTGAAACCCCTTCCGCACATACCGAAACCGCTTCCCCAAACACTGAAACACCTTCCACATACACTGAAACACCTTCCCCACACAATGAAACAGCATCCCCACACACAGAATCCCCTGCCCCACACACTGAAAGACCTTCCGCACACACTGAAACACCTTCCCAACACATTGAAACCCCTTCCCCACACACTGAAACACCTTCCGCTCAAACTGAAACCCCTTCCCCACACACTGAAACTCCTTCCCCACACACTGAAACCCCTTCCGCACACAATGAAACACCTTCCCCACACACTGGAACCCCTTCCCCACACACTAAAACACCTTCCGCACGCACTGAAACCCCTTCTGCACACACTGAAAAACTTTCCCCACACACTGCAGCCCTTCCCCACACACTGAAACACCTTCCCCACACACTGAAACACTTCCCCACAAACTGAAACACCTTCCCCACACACTGAAAACCCTTCCCCACACACTGAAACACCTTGCCACACACTGAAACACCTTCCCCGCACACTGAAACACCTTCCCCACACACTGAAACCCCTGCCCCACACACCGAAACACTTTCCCCACACACTGCAAGCCTTCCCCACACACTGAAACACCTTCCCCACACACTGAAACAATTCCCCACACACTGAAACAACTTCCCCACACACTGAAAACCCTTCCCCACACACTGAAACACCTTCCTCACACACTGAAACCCCTTCCCCACACACTGAAACCCCTTCCGCACACAGTGAAACCCTTCCCCACACACTGAAACCCCTTCCTCACACACTGAAAACCCTTCCCCACACACTGATACCCATTCACCACACACTGAAACACATTGCCCACACACTGAAAACCTTCCAAACACACTGAAACCCCTTCCGCACATACCGAAACACCTTCCCCACACACTGAAACCCCTTCCCCACACACTGAAACGCCTTCCGCTCTGACTGAAACCCCTTCCGCACACACTGAAACACCTTCCCCACACACTGAAACACATTCCCCACAACACTGAAACCCCTTCCGCACATACGGAAACACCTTCCCCACACACTGAAACCCCATCCGCACACACTGAAGCCCTGCCCCACACACAGAAACACCTTCCCCACACACTGAAACTCATCCCCACACACTGAAAGCCCTTCCGCACACATTGAAACAAATCCCCACACACTGAAACCCTTTCCCCACACACTGAAACACCTTCATCACACACTGAAACTCCTTCCCCACACACTGAAACCCATTCTGCACGCAGTGAAACCCTTCCCCACACACTCAAGCCCCTTTCCCACACACTGAAAACCCTTCCGCACACTCTGTAACACCTTCCCCACACACTGAAACCCCTTCCCCACACACTGAAACCCCTTCCGCACACACTGAAACACCTTCCCCACACACTGAAACCCTTCCCCACACACTGAAACCACTTCCGCACACACTGAAACAGTTCCCCACACACTGAAACCCCTTCCCCACACACTGAAACCCCGTCCCCACACACTGAAAACCCTTCCGCACACACTGTAACACCTTCCCCACACACTGAAACCCCTTCCCCACACACTGAAACCCTTATCGCACGCTCCGAAACCTCTTCCGCACACACTGAAACACCTTCCCCACACACTGAAAACCCTTCCCCACACACTGAAACACCTTGCCACACACTGAAACACCTTCCCCGCACACTGAAACACCTTCCCCACACACTGAAACCCCTGCCCCACACACTGAAACACCTTCCACACACACCGAAACACCTTCCCCACACACTGAAACCCCTTCCGCACACACTGAAGCACTTTCCCCACACACTGCAAGCCTTCCCCACACACTGAAACACCTTCCCCACACACTGAAAACCCTTCCCCACACACTGAAACACCTTCCTCACACACTGAAACCCCTTCCCCACACACTGAAACCCCTTCCGCACACAGTGAAACCCTTCCCCACACACTGAAACCCCTTCCTCACACACTGAAAACCCTTCCCCACACACTGATACCCATTCACCACACACTGAAACACATTGCCCACACACTGAAAACCTTCCAAACACTCTGAAACCCCTTCCGCACATACAGAAACACCTTCCCCACACACTGAAACCCCTTCCCCACACACTGAAATGCCTTACGCTCTGACTGAAACCCCTTCCGCACACACTGAAACACCTTCCCCACACACTGAAACACATTCCCCACAGCACTGAAACCCCTTCCGCACATACGGAAACACCTTCCCCACACACTGAAACCCCATCCGCACACACTGAAGCCCTGCCCCACACACAGAAACACCTTCCCCACACACTGAAACTCATCCCCACACACTGAAAGGCCTTCCGCACACATTGAAACAAATCCCCACACACTGAAACCCTTTCCCCACACACTGAAACACCTTCCCCACACACTGAAACTCCTTCCCCATACACTGAAACCCATTCTGCACGCAGTGAAACCCTTCCCCACACACTCAAGCCCCTTCCCCACACACTGAAAACACTTCCGCACACTCTGTAACACCTTCCCCACACACTGAAACCCCTTCCCCACACACTGAAACCCCTTCCGCACACACTGAAACACCTTCCCCACACACTGAAACCCCTTCCCCACATACTGAACCCCTTATCGCACACACTGAAACCTCTTCCGCACACGCTGAAACACCTTCCCCACACACTGAAACCCCTTCCCCACACACTGAAACCCCTTCTGCACAAACTGAAACACCTTCCCCACACACTGAAACCCCTTCCACACACACTGAAACCCCTTCCGCACACAGTGAAACCCTTCCCCATACACTGAAACCCCTTCCTCACACACTGAAACACATCCCCACACACTGAAACCCCTTCCCCACACACTGAAACCCCTTCCCCACACATTCAAAACCCTTCCCCACACACTGAAACCCTTCCCCACACTCTGAAACACCTTCCCCACTCACTGAAACCCCTTCCCCACACACTGAAACAATTACCCAAACTCTGAAACCCCTTCCCCACACACTGAAACACATTCCCCACACACTGAAACACATCCCCACACACTGAAACGCCTTCCCCACACACTGAAACACATCCCCACACACTGAAACACCTTCCCCACATACTGAAACCCCTTCCCCAAACACTGAAACCCCTTCCGCACTCAGTCAAACCCTTCCCCACATAAAGAAACACATCCCCACACACTGAAACACCTTCCCCACACACTGAAACCCTTCCCCACACACTGAAACCACTTCCGCACACACTGAAACAGTTCCCCACACACTGAAACCCCTTCCCCACACACTGAAACCCCGTCCCCACACACTGAAAAACCTTCCGCAAACACTGTAACACCTTCCCCACACACTGAAACCCCATCCCCACACACTGAAAACCTTATCGCACGCACCGAAACCTCTTCCGCACACACTGAAACACCTTCCCCACACACTGAAACCCCTTCCCCTCTCACTGAAACCCCTTCCGCACACACTGAAACACCTTCCCCACACACTGAAACCCCTTCCCCACACACTGAAACCACTTCCGCACACAGTGAAACCCTTCCCCACACACTAAAACCCCTTCCTCACACACTGAAACACATCCCCACACACTGAAACCCCTTCCCCACTAACTGAAACCCCTTCCCCACACACTCAAAACCCATCCCCACACACTGAAACCCTTCCCCACACTCTGAAACACCTTCCCCACTCACTGAAACCCCTTCCCCACACACTGAAACAATTACCCAAACTCTGAAACCCCTTCCCCACACACTGAAACACCATCCCCACACACTTAAACACCTTCCCCACACACTGAAACCCTTCCCCACACACTGAAACACCTTGCCCACACACTGAAACACCTTCCGCACACATAGAAGTCCATCCCCACACACTGAAACCCATCCTCACACACTGAAATCCCTTCCCCACACACTGAACCCCATTCGCCACACACTGAAACACCACCCCACACACAGAAACACATTCCCCACATACTGATACCCCTTCCGCACACACTGACACCCATCCCCACACACTGAAACCCATCCCCACACACTGAAACCCATCCCCACACACTGAAACACCTTCCCCACACACTGAAACCCTTTCCCCACACACTGAAACACCTCCCACACACACTGAAACCCCTTCCCCACACACTGAAACGCCTTCCGCTCTGACTGAAACCCCTTCCGCACACACTGAAACACCTTCCCCACACACTGAAACACCTTCCCCACAACACTGAAACCCCTTCCGCACATACGGAAACACCTTCCCCACAAACTGAAACCCCATCCGCACACACTGAAGCCCTGCCCCACACACAGAAACACCTTCCCAACACACTGAAACTCATCCCCACACACTGAAAGCCCTTCCGCACACACTGAAACAAATCCCCACACACTGAAACCCTTTCCCCACACACTGAAACACCTTCCCCACACACTGAAACTCCTTCCCCACACACTGAAACCCATTCTGCACGCAGTGAAACCCTTCCCCACACACTCAAGCCCCTTCCCCACACACTGAAAACCCTTCCGCACACTCTGTAACACCTTCCCCACACACTGAAACCCCTTCCCCACACACTGAAACCCCTTCCGCACACACTGAAACACCTTCCCCACACACTGAAACCCCTTCCCCACATACTGAACCCCTTATCACACACACTGAAACCTCTTCCGCACACGCTGGAATCCATTGCCCACACACTGAAATACCTTCTCCAGACACTGAAACACCTTCCTCACACACTGATACCCCTACCCCACACATTGAAACCGTTCCCCACACACTGAAACACCTTCCCCAGGCACTGAAACCCCTTCCCCACACACTGAAACACCTTCCCCATACACTGAAACACCTTCCCCACACAATGAAACACATTCCCCACACACAGAATCCCCTGCCCCACATACTGAAAGAACTTCCGCACACACTGAAACACCTTCCCAACACATTGAAACCCCTTCCCCACACACTGAAACACCTTCCGCTCAGACTGAAACCCCTTCCCCACACACTGAAACACCTTCCGCTCAGACTGAAACCCCTTCCCAACACACTGAAACTCCTTCCCCACACACTGAAACCCCTTCCCCACACACTGAACCCCCTTCCACACACAGTGAAACTCTTCCCCACACACTGAAACCCCTTCCCCACACACTATAACACCTTCCTCACACAATGAAACCCCTTCCCCACACACTGAAACACATCCCCACACACTGAAACGCCTTCCCCACACACTGAAACACATCCCCACACACTGAAACACCTTCCCCACACACAGAAACACCTTCAGCAAACACTGAAACCCCTTCCGCACTCAGTCAAACCCTTCCCCACATATTGAAACATATCCCCACACACTGAAACACCTTCCCCACACACTGAAACCCTTCCCCACACACTGAAACCACTTCCGCAAACACTGAAACAGTTCCCCACACACTGAAACCCCGTCCCCACACACTGAAACCCCGTCCCCACACACAGAAAAGCCTTCCGCACACACTGGAACACCTTCCCCACACACTGAAACCCCTTCCCCACACACTGAAACCCTTATCGCACGCACTGAAACCTCTTCCGCACACACTGAAACAACTTCCCCACACACTGAAACCCCTTCCCCACACAATGAAACCCCTTCTGCACACACTGAAACACCTTCACCACTCACTGAAACCCCTTCCCCACACACTGAAACCACTTCCGCACACAGTGAAACCCTTCCCCACACACTGAAACCCCTTTCTCAAACACTGAAACACATCCCCACACACTGAAACCCCTTCCCCACACACTGAAACCCCTTCCCCACACACTCAAAACCCTTCCCCACACACTGAAACCCTTCCCCACACTCTGAAACACCTTCCCCACTCACTGAAACCCCTTCCCCACACACTGAAATAATTACCCAAACTCTGAAACCCCTTCCCCACACACTGAAACACCTTCCCCAAACACTTAAACACCTTCCCCACACACTGAAACCTCTTCCGCACACGCTGAAACACCTTCCCCACACACTGAAACCCCTTCCCCACACACTGAAACCCCTTCTGCACAAACTGAAACACCTTCCTCACACACTGAAACCCCTTCCCCACACACTGAAACCCCTTCCGCACACACTGAAACCCCTTCCCCACACACTCAAAACCCTTCCCCACACACTGAAACCCTTCCCCACACTCTGAAACACCTTCCCCACTCACTGAAACCCCTTCCCCACACACTGAAACCCCTTCCCCACACACTCAAAACCCTTCCCCACACACTGAAACCCTTCCCCACACTCTGAAACACCTTCCCCACTCACTGAAACCCCTTCCCCACACACTGAAACAATTACCCAAACTCTGAAACCCCTTCCCCACACACTGAAACACATTCCCCACACACTGAAACACATCCCCACACACTGAAACGCCTTCCCCACACACTGAAACACATCCACACACACTGAAACACCTTCCTCACATACTGAAACCCCTTCCCCAAACACTGAAACCCCTTCCGCACTCAGTCAAACCCTTCCCCACATAATGAAACAAATCCCCACACACTGAAACACCTTCCCCACACACTGAAACCCTTCCCCACACACTGAAACCACTTCCGCACACACTGAAACAGTTCCCCACACACTGAAACCCCTTCCCCACACACTGAAACCCCTTCCCCACACACTGAAAACCCTTCCGCACACACTGTAACACCTTCCCCACACACTGAAACCCCTTCCCCATACACTGAATCCCTTATCGCACGTACCGAAACCTCTTCCGCACACACTGAAACACCTTCCCCACACACTGAAACCCCTTCCCCTCTCACTGAAACCCCTTCCGCACACACTGAAACACCTTCCCCACACACTGAAACCCCTTCCCCACACACTGAAACCACTTCCGCACACAGTGAAACCCTTCCCCACACACTAAAACCCCTTCCTCACACACTGAAACACATCCCCACACACTGAAACCCATTCCCCACTAACTGAAACCCCTTCCCCACACACTCAAAACCCTTCCCCACACACTGAAACCCTTCCCCACACTCTGAAACACCTTCCCCACTCACTGAAACACCTTCCCCACACACTGAAACAATTACCCAAACTCTGAAACCCCTTCCCCACACACTGAAACACCTTCCCCACACACTTAAACACCTTCCCCACACACTGAAACCCTTCCCCACACACTGAAACACCTTGCCCACACACTGAAACACCTTCCGCACACATAGAAGTCCATCCCCACACACTGAAACCCATCCCCACACACTGAAATCCCTTCCCCACACACTGAACCCCCTTCGCCACACACTGAAACACCACGACACACACAGAAACACATTCCCCACATACTGATACACCTTCCGCACACACTGACACCCATCCCCACACACTGAAACCCATCCCCACACACTGAAACCCATCCCCACACACTGAAACCCCTTCCCCACACACTGAACCCCTTTCCCCACACACTGAACCACCTCCCGCACACACTGAAACACCTTCCCCACACACTGAAATCCATTGCCCACACACTGAAATACCTTCTCCAGACACTGAAACACCTTCCTCACACACTGATACCCCTTCCCCACACACTGAAACCGTTCCCCACACACTGAAACACGTTCCTCACACACTGAAACCCCTTCCCCACACACTGAAACACCTTCCCCATACACTGAAACAGCTTCCCCACACAATGAAACACCTTCCCACACACAGAATCCCCTGCCCCACACACTGAAAGAACTTCCGCACACACTGAAACACCTTCCCAACACACAGAATCCCCTTCCCCACACACTGAAAGAACTTCCCCACACACTGAAACACCTTCCGCTCAGACTGAAACCCCTTCCCCACACACTGAAACTCCTTCCCCACACACTGAAACCCCTTCCCCACACACTGAACTCCCTTCCACACACAGTGAAACTCTTCCCCACACACTGAAACCCCTTCCCCACACACTAAAACACCTTCCTCACACAATGAAACCCCTTCCCCACACACTGAAACACATCCCCACAGACTGAAACACCTTCCCACACACAGAAACACCTTCAGCAAACACTGAAACCCCTTCCACACTCAGTCAAACCCTTCCCCACATACTGAAACATATCCCCACACACTGAAACGCCTTCCCCACACACTTAAACCCTTACCCACACACTGAAACCACTTCCGCAAACACTGAAACAGTTCCCCACACACTGAAACCCCGTCCCCACACACTGAAACCCCGTCCCCACACACTGAAAAGCCTTCCGCACACACTGGAACACCTTCCCCACACACTGAAACCCCTTCCCCACACACTGAAACCCTTATCGCACGCACTGAAACCTCTTCCGCACACACTGAAACAACTTCCCCACACACTGAAACCCCTTCTGCACACACTGAAACACCTTCACCACTCACTGAAACACCTTCCCCACACACTGAAACCACTTCCGCACACAGTGAAACCCTTCCCCACACACTGAAACCCCTTTCTCACACACTGAAACACATCCCCACACACTGAAACCCCTTCCCCGCACACTGAAACCCCTTCCCCACACACTCAAAACCCTTCCCCACACACTGTAACCCTTCCCCACACTCTGAAACACCTTCCGCACTCACTGAAACCCCTTCCCCACACACTGAAATAATTACCCAAACTCTGAAACCCCTTCCCCACACACTGAAACACCTTCCCCAAACACTTAAACACCTTGCCCACACACTGAAACACATTTTCACACACAGAAGTCCATCCCCACACACTGAAACCCATCCCCACACACTGACACCCCTTCCCCACACACTGAACCCCCTTCCCCACACACTGAAACACCACCCCACACACAGAAACACATTCCCCACATACTGATACCACTTCTGCACACACTGACACCCATCCCCACACACTGAAACCCATCCCCACACACTGAAAGCCATCCCCACTACTGAAACACCTTCCCCACACACTGAAACCCTTTCTCCACACACTGAAACACCTCCCGCACACACTGAAACACCTTCCTCACACACTGATACCCCTTCCCACACACTGAAACCGTTCCCCACACACAGAAACACATTCCCCACACACTGGAACCCCTTCCCCACACACTGAAACACCTTCCCCATCCACTGAAACACCTTCCCCACACAATGAAACACCTTCCCAACACATTGAAACCCCTTCCCCACACACTGAAACACCTACTGCTCAAACTGAAACCCCTTCGCCACACACTGAAACTGCTTCCCCAAACACTGAAACACTTTCCACACACACTGAAACACCTTCCCCACACACTGAAACCCCTTCCGCACACAATGAAACCCCTTCCACACACAGTGAAACTCTTCCCCACACACTGAAACGCCTTCCCCACACACTGAAACACATCCCCACACACTGAAACGCCTTCCCCACACACTGAAACACATCCCCACACACTGAAACACCTTCCCCACACACTGAAACCCCTTCACCAAACACTGAAACCCCTTCCGCACTCAGTCAAACCCTTCCCCACATACTGAAACACATCCCCACACACTGAAACACCTTCCCCACACACTGTAACCCTTCCCCACACACTGAAACCACTTCCGCACACACTGAAACAGTTCCCCACACACTGAAACCCCTTCCCCACACACTGAAACACCGTCCGCAGACACTGTAATCCTTCCCCAAACACTGAAACACTTCCCCACACACTGAAACCCCTTCCCCACACACTGAAACCCCATCCCCAAACACTGAAACCCTTCCCCAGACACTGAATCCCCTTCCTCACACACTGATACCCCTTCCCCACACACTGAAACCCTTCACCAAAAACTGAAACCCTTCCCCTCACACTGAAACCCCTTCCCCACATACTGAAACTCCTTCCCCACACACTGAAACACCTTCCCCACACTCTGAAACCCCTTCCGCACACAGTTAAACCGTTCCCCACACACTGAAACCCCCTCCCCACACACTGAAACCCCTTCCCCTCACACTGAATACCCTTCCGCACACAATGAAACAACTACCCCACACAATGAAACACCTTCCCCACACACTGAATCCACTTCCCCACAAACTGAAACCCCTTCCGCACACAATGAAACACCTTCCCCACACACTGGAACCCCTTCCCCACACACTGAAACACCTTCCGCACGCACTGAAACCCCTTCCGCACACACTGAAACACTTTCCGCACACACTGCAACCCTTCCCCACACACTGAAACACCTTCCCCACACACTGAAACACTTCCCCACACACTGAAACACCTTCCCCATACACTGAAAACCCTTCCCCACACACTGAAACACCTTGCCACACACTGAAACACCTTCCCCGCACACTGAAACACCTTCCCCACACACTGAAACCCCTGCTCCACACACTGAAACAACTTCCCCACATACCAAAATACCTTCCCCACACACTGAATCCCCTTCCGCACACACTGAAACACTTTCCCCACACACTGCAACCCTTCCCCACACACTGAAACACCTTCCCCACATACTGAAAACCCTTCCCCACACACTGAAACACCTTCCTCACACACTGAAACCCCTTCCCCACACACTGAAACCCCTTCCGCACACAGTGAAACCCTTCCCCACACACTGAAACCCCTTCTTTACACTCTGAAAACCCTTCCCCACACACTGATACCCATTCACCACACACTGAAACACATTGCCCACACACTGAAAACCTTCCAAACACACTGAAACCCCTTCCGCACATACCGAAACACCTTCCCCACACACTGAAACCCCTTCCCCACACACTGAAACGCCTTCCGCTCTGACTGAAACCCCTTCCGCACACACTGAAACACCTTCCCCACACACTGAAACACCTTCCCCACAACACTGAAACCCCTTCCGCACATACCGAAACACCTTCCCCACACACTGAAACCCCTTCCGCACACACTGAAGCCCTGCCCCACACACAGAAACACCTTCCCCACACACTGAAACTCATCCCCACACACTGAAAGCCCTTCCGCACACACTGAAACAAATCCCCACACACTGAAACCCCTTCCCCACACACTGAAACACATCCCCACACACTGAAACTCCTTCTCCACACACTGAAACCCATTCTGCACGCAGTGAAACCCTTCCCCACACACTCAAACCCCTTCCCCACACACTGACAACCCTTCCGCACACACTGTAACACCTTCCCCACACACTGAAACCCCTTCCCCACACACTGAAACCCTTATCGCACACACTGAAACCTCTTCCGCACACACTGAAACACCTTCCCCACACACTGAAACCCCTTCCCCACACACTGAAACCCCTTCCGCCCACACTGAAACACCTTCCCCACACACTGAAACCCCTTCCCCACACACTGAACCCCTTATCGCACACACTGAAACCTCTTCCGCACACGCTGAAACACATTCCCCACACACTGAAACCCCTTCCCCACACACTGAAACCCCTTCTGCACACACTGAAACACCTTCCCCACACACTGAAACCCCTTCCCCACACACTGAAACCCCTTCCGCACACAGTGAAACCCTTCCCCACACACTGAAACCCCTTCCTCACACACTGAAACACATCCCACACACTGTAACCCCTTCCCCACACACTGAAACCCCTTCCCCACACACTCAAAACCCTTCCCCACACACTGAAACCCTTCCCCACACTCTGAAAGACCTTCCCCACTCACTGAAACCCCTTCCCCACACACTGAAACAATTACCCAAACTCTGAAACCACTTCCCCACACACTGAAACACATTCCCCACACACTGAAACACATCCCCACACACTGAAACGCCTTCCCCACACGCTGAAACACATCCCCACACACTGAAACCCCTTCCCCAAACAATGAAACCCCTTCCGCACTCAGTCAAACCCTTCCCCACATACTGAAACACATCCCCGCACACTGAAACACCTTCCCCACACACTGAAACCCTTCCCCACACACTGAAACCACTTCCGCACACACTGAAACAGTTCCCCACACACTGAAACCCCTTCCCCACACACTGAAACCCCGTCCCCACACACTGAAAACCCTTTCGCACACACTGTAACACCTTCCCCACACACTGAAACCCCTTCCCCACACACTGAAACCCTTATCGCACGCACTGAAACCTCTTCCGCACACACTGAAACACCTTCCCCACACACTGAAACCCCTTCCCCTCACACTGAAACCCCTTCCGCACACACTGAAACACCTTCCCCACACACTGAAACCCCTTCCCCACACACTGAAACCACATCCGCACACAGTGAAACCCTTCCCCACACACTGAAACCCCTTTCTCACACACTGAAACACATCCCACACACTGAAACCCCTTCCCCACACACTGAAACCCGTTCGCCACAGACTCAGAACCCTTCCCCACACACTGAAACCCTTCCCCACACTCTGAAACACCTTCCCCACTCACTGAAACCCCTTCCTCACACACTGAAACAATTACCCAAACTCTGAAACCCCTTCCCCACACACTGAAACACCTTCCCCACACACTTAACCTCCTTCCCCACACATTGAAACCCTTCCCCACACACTGAAACACCTTGCCCACACACTGAAACACTTTTTCACACACAGAAGTCCATCCCCACACACTGAAACGCATCCCCACACACTGAAGCCCCTTCCCCACAACACTGAAACCCCTTCCGCTCTGACTGAAACCCCTTCCACACACACTGAAACACCTTCCCCACACACTGAAACCCCTTCCGCACATACCGAAACACCTTCCCCACACACTGAAACCCCTTCCGCACACACTGAAGCCCTGCCCCACACACAGAAACACCTTCCCACACACTGAAACTCATCCCCACACACTGAAAGCCCTTCCGCACACACTGAAATAATCCCCTCACACTGAAACCCCTTCCCCACACACTGAAACACCTTCCCCACACACTGAAACTCCTTCCCCACACACTGAAACCCATTCTGCACGCAGTGAAACCCTTCCCCACACACTCAAACCCCTTCCCCACACACTGAAAACCCTTCCGCACACACTGTAACACCTTCCCCACACACTGAAACCCCTTCCCCACACACTGAAACCCTTATCGCACACACTGAAACCTCTTCCGCACACACTGAAACACCTTCCCCACACACTGAAACCCCTTCCCCACACACTGAAACCCCTTCCGCACACACTGAAACACCTTCCCCACTCACTGAAACCCCTTCCCCACACACTGAACTCCTTATCGCACACACTGAAACCTCTTCCGCACACGCTGAAACACCTTCCCCACACACTGAAACCCCTTCCCAACACACTGAAACCCCTTCTGCACACACTGAAACACCTTCCCCACACACTGAAACCCCTTCCCCACAAACTGAAACCACTTCCGCACACAGTGAAACCCTTCCCCACACACTGAAACCCCTTCCTCACACACTGAAACACATCCCCACACACTGAAACCCCTTCCCCACACACTGAAACCCCTTCCCCACACACTCAAAACCCTTCCCCACACACTGAAACCCTTCCCCACACTCTGAAACACCTTCCCCACTCACTGAAACCCCTTCCCCACACACTGAAACAATTACCCAAACTCTGAAACCCCTTCCCCACACACTGAAACACATTCCCCACACACTGAAACACATCCCCACACACTGAAACGCCTTCCCCACACACTGAAACACATCCCCACACACTGAAACACCTTCCCCACATACTGAAACCCCTTCCCCAAACACTGAGACACCTTCCGCAAACACTGAGACCCCTTCCGCACTCAGTCAAACCCTTCCCCACATACTGAAACACATCCCCACACACTGAAACACCTTCCCCACACACTGAAACCCTTCCCCACACACTGAAACCACTTCCGCACATACTGAAACACATCCCCATACACTGAAACACCTTCCCCACACACTGAAACCCTTCCCCACACACTGAAACCACTTCCGCAAACACTGAAACAATTCCCCACACACTGAAACCCCTTCCCCACACACTGAAACCCCGTCCCCACACACTGAAACCACTTCCGCAAACACTGAAACAATTCCCCACACACTGAAACCCCTTCCCCACACACTGAAACCCCGTCCCCACACACTGAAAACCCTTCCGCACACACTGAAACACCTTCCCCACTCACTGAAACCCCTTCCCCACACACTGAAATAATTACCCAAACTCTGAAACCCCTTCCCCACACACTGAAACACCTTCCCCAAACACTTAAACACCTTCCCCACACACTGAAACCCTTCCCCACACACTGAAACGCCTTGCCCACACACTGAAACACATTTTCACACACAGAAGTCCATCCCCACACACTGAAACCCATCCCCACACACTGAAACCCCTTCCGCACACACTGAACCACCTTCCCCACACACTGAAACACCACCCCACACACAGAAACACATTCCCCACATACTGATACCCCTTCTGCACACACTGACACCCATCCCCACACACTGAAACCCATCCCCACACACTGAAACCCATCCCCACACACTGAAACACCTTCCCCACACACTGAAACCCTTTCTCCACACACTGAAACACCTCCCGCACACACTGAAACACCTTCCTCACACACTGATACCCCTTCCCACACACTGAAACCGTTCCCCACACACAGAAACACGTTCCCCACACACTGAAACACCTTCCCCACACAATGAAACACCTTCCCAACATATTGAAACCCCTTCCCCACACACTGAAACACCTTCTGCTCAAACTGAAACCCCTTCGCCACACACTGAAACTCCTTCCCCAAACACTGAAACACTTTCCACACACACTGAAACACCTTCCCCACACACTGAAACCCCTTCCGCACACACTGAAACCCCTTCCACACACAGTGAAACTCTTCCCCACACACTGAAACGCCTTCCCCACACACTGAAACACATCCCCACACACTGAAACGCCTTCCCCACACACTGAAACACATCCCCACACACTGAAACACCTTCCCCACACACTGAAACCCCTTCACCAAACACTGAAACCCCTTCCGCACTCAGTCAAACCCTTCCCCACATACTGAAACACATCCCCACACACTGAAACACCTTCCCCACACACTGTAACCCTTCCCCACACACTGAAACACCGTCCGCAGACACTGTAATCCTTCCCCAAACACTGAAACACTTCCCCACACACTGAAACCCCTTCCCCACACACTGAAACCCCATCCCCAAACACTGAAACCCTTCCCCAGACACTGAATCCCCTTCCTCACACACTGATACCCCTTCCCCACACACTGAAACCCTTCACCAAAAACTGAAACCCTTCCCCTCACACTGAAACCCCTTCCCCACATACTGAAACTCCTTCCCCACACACTGAAACACCTTCCGCACACTCTGAAACCCCTTCCGCACACAGTTAAACCGTTCCCCACACACTGAAACCCCCTCCCCACACACTGAAACCCCTTCCCCTCACACTGAATACCCTTCCGCACACAATGAAACAACTACCCCACACAATGAAACACCTTCCCCACTCACTGAATCCACTTCCCCACAAACTGAAACCCCTTCCGCACACAATGAAACACCTTCCCCACACACTGGAACCCCTTCCCCACACACTGAAACACCTTCCGCACGCACTGAAACCCCTTCCGCACACACTGAAACACTTTCCGCACACACTGCAACCCTTCCCCACACACTGAAACACCTTCCCCACACACTGAAACACTTCCCCACACACTAAAACACCTTCCCCACACACTGAAAACCCTTCCCCACACACTGAAACACCTTGCCACACACTGAAACACCTTCCCCGCACACTGAAACACCTTCCCCACACACTGAAACCCCTGCCCCACACACTGAAACAACTTCCCCACACACCGAAACACCTTCCCCACACACTGAATCCCCTTCTGCACACACTGAAACACTTTCCCCACACACTGCAACCCTTCCCCACACACTGAAACACCTTCCCCACACACTGAAACAATTCCCCACACACTGAAACACCTTCCCCACACACTGAAAACCCTTCCCCACACACTGAAACACCTTCCCCACACACTGAATCCCATCCCCACACACTGAAACACCTTCCCCACATACTGAAACCCCTTCCCCAATCACTGAGACCCCTTCCGCAAACACTGAGACCCCTTCCGCACTCAGTCAAACCCTTCCCCACATACTGAAACACATCCCCACACACTGAAACACCTTCCCCACACACTGAAACCCTTCCCCACACACTGAAGCCACTTCCGCACATACTGAAACACATCCCCATACACTGAAACACCTTCCCCACACACTGAAACCCTTCCCCACACACTGAAACCACTTCCGCAAACACTGAAACAATTCCCCACACACTGAAACCCCTTCCCCACACACTGAAACCCCGTCCCCACACACTGAAAACCCTTCCGCACACACTGAAACACCTTCCCCACTCACCGAAACCCCTTCCCCACACACTGAAATAATTACCCAAACTCTGAAACCCCTTCCCCACACACTGAAACACCTTCCCCAAACACTTAAACACCTTCCCCACACACTGAAACCCTTCCCCACACACTGAAACGCCTTGCCCACACACTGAAACACATTTTCACACACAGAAGTCCATCCCCACACACTGAAACCCATCCCCACACACTGAAACCCCTTCCGCACACACTGAACCACCTTCACCACACACTGAAACACCACCCCACACACAGAAACACATTCCCCACATACTGATACCCCTTCTGCACACACTGACACCCATCACCACACACTGAAACCCATCCCCACACACTGAAACCCATCCCCACACACTGAAACACCTTCCCCACACACTGAAACCCTTTCTCCACACACTGAAACACCTCCCGCACACACTGAAACACCTTCCTCACACACTGATACCCCTTCCCACACACTGAAACCGTTCCCCACACACAGAAACACGTTCCCCACACACTGAAACACCTTCCCCACACAATGAAACACCTTCCCAACATATTGAAACCCCTTCCCCACACACTGAAACACCTTCTGCTCAAACTGAAACCCCTTCGCCACACACTGAAACTCCTTCCCCAAACACTGAAACACTTTCCACACACACTGAAACACCTTCCCCACACACTGAAACCCCTTCCGCACACACTGAAACCCCTTCCACACACAGTGAAACTCTTCCCCACACACTGAAACGCCTTCCCCACACACTGAAACACATCCCCACACACTGAAACGCCTTCCCCACACACTGAAACACATCCCCACACACTGAAACACCTTCCCCACACACTGAAACCCCTTCACCAAACACTGAAACCCCTTCCGCACTCAGTCAAACCCTTCCCCACATACTGAAACACATCCCCACACACTGAAACACCTTCCCCACACACTGTAACCCTTCCCCACACACTGAAACCACTTCCGCACACACTGAAACAGTTCCCCACACACTGAAACCCCTTCCCCACACACTGAAACACCGTCCGCAGACACTGTAATCCTTCCCCAAACACTGAAACACTTCCCCACACACTGAAACCCCTTCCCCACACACTGAAACCCCATCCCCAAACACTGAAACCCTTCCCCAGACACTGAATCCCCTTCCTCACACACTGATACCCCTTCCCCACACACTGAAACCCTTCACCAAAAACTGAAACCCTTCCCCTCACACTGAAACCCCTTCCCCACATACTGAAACTCCTTCCCCACACACTGAAACACCTTCCGCACACTCTGAAACCCCTTCCACACACAGTTAAACCGTTCCCCACACACTGAAACCCCCTCCCCACACACTGAAACCCCTTCCCCTCACACTGAATACCCTTCCGCACACAATGAAACAACTACCCAACACAATGAAACACCTTCCCCACTCACTGAATCCACTTCCCCACAAACTGAAACCCCTTCCGCACACAATGAAACATCTTCCCCACACACTGGAACCCCTTCCCCACACACTGAAACACCTTCCGCACGCACTGAAACCCCTTCCGCACACACTGAAACACTTTCCGCACACACTGCAACCCTTCCCCACACACTGAAACACCTTCCCCACACACTGAAACACCTTCCCCACACACTGAAAACCCTTCCCCACACACTGAAACACCTTGCCACACACTGAAACACCTTCCCCGCACACTGAAACACCTTTCCCACACACTGAAACCCCTGCCCCACACACTGAAACAACTTCCCCACACACCGAAACACCTTCCCCAAACACTGAATCCCCTTCCGCACACAGTGAAACACTTTCCCCACACTCTGCAACCCTTCCCCACACACTGAAACACCTTCCCCACACACTGAAACAATTCCCCACACACTGAAACACCTTCCCCACACACTGAAAACCCTTCCCCACACACTGAAACACCTTCCTCACACACTGAAACCCCTTCCTCACACACTGAAACCCCTTCCGCACACAGTGAAACCCTTCCCCACACACTGAAAACCCTTCTTCACACACTGAAAACCCTTCCCCACACACTGATACCCATTCACCACACACTGAAACACATTGCCCGAACACCGAAAACCTTCCAAACACACTGAAACCCCTTCCGCACATACCGAAACACATTTCCCACACACTGAAACCCCTTCCCCACACACTGAAACGCCTTCCGCTCTGACTGAAACCCCTTCCGCACACACTGAAACACCTTCCCCACACACTGAAACAACTTCCCCACAACACTGAAACCCCTTCCGCACATACCGAAACACCTTCCCCACACACTGAAACTCCTTCTCCACACACTGAAGCCCTGCCCCACACACAGAAACACCATCCCCACACACGGAAACTCATCCCCACACACTGAAAGCCGTTCCGCACACACTGAAACAAATCCCCACACACTGAAACCCCTTCCCCACACACTGAAACACCTTCCCCACACACTGAAACTCCTTCTCCACACACTGAAACCCATTCTGCACGCAGTGAAACCCTTCCCCACACACACAAACCCCTTCCCCACACACTGAAAACCCTTCCACACACACTGTAACACCTTCCCCACACACTGAAACCCCTTCCCCACACACTGAAACCCTTATCGCACACACTGAAACCTCTTACGCACACACTGAAACACCTTCCCCACACACTGAAACCCCTTCCCCACACACTGAAACCCCTTCCGCACACACTGAAACCCCTTCCCCACACACTGAAACCCCTTCCCCACACACTGAACCCCTTATCGCACACACTGAATCCTCTTCCGCACACGCTGAAACACCTTCCCCACACACTGAAACCCCTTCCCCACACACTGAAACCCCTTCTGCACACACTGAAACACCTTCCCCACACACTGAAACCCCTTCCCCACACACTGAAACCCCTTCCGCACACAGTGAAACCCTTCCCCACACACTGAAACCCCTTCCTCACACACTGAAACACATCCCCACACACTGAAACCCCTTCCCCACGCACTGAAACCCCTTCCCCACACACTCAAAACCCTTCCCCACACACTGAAACCCTTCCCCACACTCTGAAACACCTTCCCCACTCACTGAAACCCCTTCCCCACACACTGAAACAATTACCCAAACTCTGAAACCACTTCCCCACACACTGAAACACATTCCCCACACACTGAAACACATCCCCACACACTGAAACGCCTTCCCCACACACTGAAACACATCCCCACACACTGAAACACCTTCCCCACATACTGAAACCCCTTCCCCAAACACTGAAACCCCTTCCGCACTCAGTCAAACCCGTCCCCACATACTGAAACACATCCCCGCACACTGAAACACCTTCCGCACACACTGAAACCCCTTCCACACACAGTGAAACTCTTCCCCACACACTGAAACGCCTTCCCCACACACTGAAACACATCCCCACACACTGAAACGCCTTCCCCACACACTGAAACACATCCCCACACACTGAAACACCTTCCCCACACACTGAAACCCCTTCACCAAACACTGAAACCCCTTCCGCACACAGTCAAACCCTTCCCCACATACTGAAACACATCCCCACACACTGAAACACCTTCCCCACACACTGTAACCCTTCCCCACACACTGAAACCACTTCCGCACACACTGAAACAGTTCCCCACACACTGAAACCCCTTCCCCACACACTGAAACACCGTCCGCAGACACTGTAATCCTTCCCCAAACACTGAAACACTTCCCCACACACTGAAACCCCTTCCCCACACACTGAAGCCCCATCCCCAAACACTGAAACCCTTCCCCAGACACTGAATCCCCTCCCTCACACACTGATACCCCTTCCCCACACACTGAAACCCTTCACCAAAAACTGAAACCCTTCCCCTCACACTGAAACCCCTTCCCCACATACTGAAACTCCTTCCCCACACACTGAAACACCTTCCGCACACTCTGAAACCCCTTCCGCACACAGTTAAACCATTCCCCACACACTGAAACCCCCTCCCCACACACTGAAACCCCTTCCCCTCACACTGAATACCCTTCCGCACACAATGAAACAACTACCCCACACAATGAAACACCTTCCCCACTCACTGAATCCACTTCCCCACAAACTGAAACCCCTTCCGCACACAATGAAACACCTTCCCCACACACTGGAACCCCTTCCCCACACACTGAAACCCTTATCGCACACACTGAAACCTCTTCCGCACACACTGAAACACCTTCCCCACACACTGAAACCCCTTCCCCACACACTGAAACCCCTTCCGCACACACTGAAACCCCTTCCCCACACACTGAAACCCCTTCCCCACACACTGAACCCCTTATCGCACACACTGAATCCTCTTCCGCACACGCTGAAACACCTTCCCCACACACTGAAACCCCTTCCCCACACACTGAAACCCCTTCTGCACACACTGAAACACCTTCCCCACACACTGAAACCCCTTCCCCACACACTGAAACCCCTTCCGCACACAGTGAAACCCTTCCCCACACACTGAAACCCCTTCCTCACACACTGAAACACATCCCCACACACTGAAACCCCTTCCCCACACACTGAAACCCCTTCCCCACACACTCAAAACCCTTCCCCACACACTGAAACCCTTCCCCACACTCTGAAACACCTTCCCCACTCACTGAAACCCCTTCCCCACACACTGAAACAATTACCCAAACTCTGAAACCACTTCCCCACACACTGAAACACATTCCCCACACACTGAAACACATCCCCACACACTGAAACGCCTTCCGCACACAATGAAACATCTTCCCCACACACTGGAACCCCTTCCCCACACACTGAAACACCTTCCGCACACAATGAAACAACTACCCCACACAATGAAACACCTTCCCCACTCACTGAATCCACTTCCCCACAAACTGAAACCCCTTCCGCACACAATGAAACATCTTCCCCACACACTGGAACCCCTTCCCCACACACTGAAACACCTTCCGCACGCACTGAAACCCCTTCCGCACACACTGAAACACTTTCCGCACACACTGCAACCCTTCCCCACACACTGAAACACCTTCCCCACACACTGAAACACTTCCCCACACACTGAAACACCTTCCCCACACACTGAAAACCCTTCCCCACACACTGAAACACCTTGCCACACACTGAAACACCTTCCCCGCACACTGAAACACCTTCCCCACACACTGAAACCCCTGCCCCACACACTGAAACAACTTCCCCACACACCGAAACACCTTCCCCAAACACTGAATCCCCTTCCGCACACAGTGAAACACTTTCCCCACACTCTGCAACCCTTCCCCACACACTGAAACACCTTCCCCACACACTGAAACATTTCCCCACACACTGAAACACCTTCCCCACACACTGAAAACCCTTCCCCACACACTGAAACACCTTCCTCACACACTGAAACCCCTTCCTCACACACTGAAAACCCTTCCGCACACAGTGAAACCCTTCCCCACACACTGAAACCCCTTCTTCACACACTGAAAACCCTTCCCCACACACTGATACCCATTCACCACACACTGAAACACTTTGCCCAAACACCGAAAACCTTCCAAACACACTGAAACCCCTTCCGCACATACCGAAACACATTTCCCACACACTGAAACCCCTTCCCCACACACTGAAACGCCTTCCGCTCTGACTGAAACCCCTTCCGCACACACTGAAACACCTTCCCCACACACTGAAACAACTTCCCCACAACACTGAAACCCCTTCCGCACATACCGAAACACCTTCCCCACACACTGAAACCCCTTCCACACACACTGAAGCCCTGCCCCACACACAGAAACACCATCCCCACACACGGAAACTCATCCCCACACACTGAAAGCCGTTCCGCACACACTGAAACAAATCCCCACACACTGAAACCCCTTCCCCACACACTGAAACACCTTCCCCACACACTGAAACTCCTTCTCCACACACTGAAACCCATTCTGCACGCAGTGAAACCCTTCCCCACACACACAAACCCCTTCCCACACACTGAAAACCCTTCCACACACACTGTAACACCTTCCCCACACACTGAAACCCCTTCCCCACACACTGAAACCCTTATCGCACACACTGAAACCTCTTCCGCACACACTGAAACACCTTCCCCACACACTGAAACCCCTTCCCCACACACTGAAACCCCTTCCGCACACACTGAAACCCCTTCCCCACACACTGAAACCCCTTCCCCACACACTGAAACCCTTATCGCACACACTGAAACCCCTTCCTCACACACTGAAACACATCCCCACACACTGAAACCCCTTCCCCACGCACTGAAACCCCTTCCCCACACACTCAAAACCCTTCCCCACACACTGAAACCCTTCCCCACACTCTGAAACACCTTCCCCACTCACTGAAACCCCTTCCCCACACACTGAAACAATTACCCAAACTCTGAAACCACTTCCCCACACACTGAAACACATTCCCCACACACTGAAACACATCCCCACACACTGAAACGCCTTCCCCACACACTGAAACACATCCCCACACACTGAAACACCTTCCCCACATACTGAAACCCCTTCCCCAAACACTGAAACCCCTTCCGCACTCAGTCAAACCCGTCCCCACATACTGAAACACATCCCCGCACACTGAAACACCTTCCGCACACACTGAAACCCCTTCCACACACAGTGAAACTCTTCCCCACACACTGAAACGCCTTCCCCACACACTGAAACACATCCCCACACACTGAAACGCCTTCCCCACACACTGAAACACTTCCCCACACACTGAAACACCTTCCCCACACACTGAAAACCCTTCCCCACACACTGAAACACCTTGCCACACACTGAAACACCTTCCCCGCACACTGAAACACCTTCCCCACACACTGAAACCCCTGCCCCACACACTGAAACAACTTCCCCACACACCGAAACACCTTCCCCAAACACTGAATCCCCTTCCGCACACAGTGAAACACTTTCCCCACACTCTGCAACCCTTCCCCACACACTGAAACACCTTCCCCACACACTGAAACATTTCCCCACACACTGAAACACCTTCCCCACACACTGAAAACCCTTCCCCACACACTGAAACACCTTCCTCACACACTGAAACCCCTTCCTCACACACTGAAAACCCTTCCGCACACAGTGAAACCCTTCCCCACACACTGAAACCCCTTCTTCACACACTGAAAACCCTTCCCCACACACTGATACCCATTCACCACACACTGAAACACTTTGCCCAAACACCGAAAACCTTCCAAACACACTGAAACCCCTTCCGCACATACCGAAACACATTTCCCACACACTGAAACCCCTTCCCCACACACTGAAACGCCTTCCGCTCTGACTGAAACCCCTTCCGCACACACTGAAACACCTTCCCCACACACTGAAACAACTTCCCCACAACACTGAAACCCCTTCCGCACATACCGAAACACCTTCCCCACACACTGAAACCCCTTCCACACACACTGAAGCCCTGCCCCACACACAGAAACACCATCCCCACACACGGAAACTCATCCCCACACACTGAAAGCCGTTCCGCACACACTGAAACAAATCCCCACACACTGAAACCCCTTCCCCACACACTGAAACACCTTCCCCACACACTGAAACTCCTTCTCCACACACTGAAACCCATTCTGCACGCAGTGAAACCCTTCCCCACACACACAAACCCCTTCCCACACACTGAAAACCCTTCCACACACACTGTAACACCTTCCCCACACACTGAAACCCCTTCCCCACACACTGAAACCCTTATCGCACACACTGAAACCTCTTCCGCACACACTGAAACACCTTCCCCACACACTGAAACCCCTTCCCCACACACTGAAACCCCTTCCGCACACACTGAAACCCCTTCCCCACACACTGAAACCCCTTCCCCACACACTGAAACCCTTATCGCACACACTGAAACCCCTTCCTCACACACTGAAACACATCCCCACACACTGAAACCCCTTCCCCACGCACTGAAACCCCTTCCCCACACACTCAAAACCCTTCCCCACACACTGAAACCCTTCCCCACACTCTGAAACACCTTCCCCACTCACTGAAACCCCTTCCCCACACACTGAAACAATTACCCAAACTCTGAAACCACTTCCCCACACACTGAAACACATTCCCCACACACTGAAACACATCCCCACACACTGAAACGCCTTCCCCACACACTGAAACACATCCCCACACACTGAAACACCTTCCCCACATACTGAAACCCCTTCCCCAAACACTGAAACCCCTTCCGCACTCAGTCAAACCCGTCCCCACATACTGAAACACATCCCCGCACACTGAAACACCTTCCGCACACACTGAAACCCCTTCCACACACAGTGAAACTCTTCCCCACACACTGAAACGCCTTCCCCACACACTGAAACACATCCCCACACACTGAAACGCCTTCCCCACACACTGAAACACATCCCCACACACTGAAACACCTTCCCCACACACTGAAACCCCTTCACCAAACACTGAAACCCCTTCCGCACACAGTCAAACCCTTCCCCACATACTGAAACACATCCCCACACACTGAAACACCTTCCCCACACACTGTAACCCTTCCCCACACACTGAAACCACTTCCGCACACACTGAAACAGTTCCCCACACACTGAAACCCCTTCCCCACACACTGAAACACCGTCCGCAGACACTGTAATCCTTCCCCAAACACTGAAACACTTCCCCACACACTGACACCCCTTCCCCACACACTGAAACCCCATCCCCAAACACTGAAACCCTTCCCCAGACACTGAATCCCCTCCCTCACACACTGATACCCCTTCCCCACACACTGAAACCCTTCACCAAAAACTGAAACCCTTCCCCTCACACTGAAACCCCTTCCCCACATACTGAAACTCCTTCCCCACACACTGAAACACCTTCCGCACACTCTGAAACCCCTTCCGCACACAGTTAAACCATTCCCCACACACTGAAACCCCCTCCCCACACACTGAAACCCCTTCCCCTCACACTGAATACCCTTCCGCACACAATGAAACAACTACCCCACACAATGAAACACCTTCCCCACTCACTGAATCCACTTCCCCACAAACTGAAACCCCTTCCGCACACAATGAAACACCTTCCCCACACACTGGAACCCCTTCCCCACACACTGAAACCCTTATCGCACACACTGAAACCTCTTCCGCACACACTGAAACACCTTCCCCACACACTGAAACCCCTTCCCCACACACTGAAACCCCTTCCGCACACACTGAAACCCCTTCCCCACACACTGAAACCCCTTCCCCACACACTGAACCCCTTATCGCACACACTGAATCCTCTTCCGCACACGCTGAAACACCTTCCCCACACACTGAAACCCCTTCCCCACACACTGAAACCCCTTCTGCACACACTGAAACACCTTCCCCACACACTGAAACCCCTTCCCCACACACTGAAACCCCTTCCGCACACAGTGAAACCCTTCCCCACACACTGAAACCCCTTCCTCACACACTGAAACACATCCCCACACACTGAAACCCCTTCCCCACACACTGAAACCCCTTCCCCACACACTCAAAACCCTTCCCCACACACTGAAACCCTTCCCCACACTCTGAAACACCTTCCCCACTCACTGAAACCCCTTCCCCACACACTGAAACAATTACCCAAACTCTGAAACGACTTCCCCACACACTGAAACCCTTATCGCACACACTGAAACCTCTTCCGCACACACTGAAACACCTTCCCCACACACTGAAACCCCTTCCCCACACACTGAAACCCCTTCCGCACACACTGAAACCCCTTCCCCACACACTGAAACCCCTTCCCCACACACTGAACCCCTTATCGCACACACTGAATCCTCTTCCGCACACGCTGAAACACCTTCCCCACACACTGAAACCCCTTCCCCACACACTGAAACCCCTTCTGCACACACTGAAACACCTTCCCCACACACTGAAACCCCTTCCCCACACACTGAAACCCCTTCCGCACACAGTGAAACCCTTCCCCACACACTGAAACCCCTTCCTCACACACTGAAACACATCCCCACACACTGAAACCCCTTCCCCACACACTGAAACCCCTTCCCCACACACTCAAAACCCTTCCCCACACACTGAAACCCTTCCCCACACTCTGAAACACCTTCCCCACTCACTGAAACCCCTTCCCCACACACTGAAACAATTACCCAAACTCTGAAACCACTTCCCCACACACTGAAACACATTCCCCACACACTGAAACACATCCCCACACACTGAAACGCCTTCCCCACACACTGACACACATCCCCACACACTGAAACACCTTCCCCACATACTGAAACCCCTTCCCCAAACACTGAAACCCCTTCCGCACTCAGTCAAACCCGTCCCCACATACTGAAACACATCACCGCACACTGAAACACCTTCCGCACACACTGAAACCCCTTCCACACACAGTGAAACTCTTCCCCACACACTGAAACGCCTTCCCCACACACTGAAACACATCCCCACACACTGAAACGCCTTCCCCATACACTGAAACACATCCCCACACACTGAAACACCTTCCCCACACACTGAAACCCCTTCACCAAACACTGAAACCCCTTCCGCACTCAGTCAAACCCTTCCCCACATACTGAAACACATCCCCACACACTGAAACACCTTCCCCACACACTGTAACCCTTCCCCACACACTGAAACCACTTCCGCACACACTGAAACAGTTCCCCACACACTGAAACCCCTTCCCCACACACTGAAACACCGTCCGCAGACACTGTAATCCTTCCCCAAACACTGAAACACTTCCCCACACACTGAAACCCCTTCCCCACACACTGAAACCCCATCCCCAAACACTGAAACCCTTCCCCAGACACTGAATCCCCTTCCTCACACACTGATACCCCTTCCCCACACACTGAAACCCTTCACCAAAAACTGAAACCCTTCCCCTCACACTGAAACCCCTTCCCCACATACTGAAACTCCTTCCCCACACACTGAAACACCTTCCGCACACTCTGAAACCCCTTCCGCACACAGTTAAACCATTCCCCACACACTGAAACCCCCTCCCCACACACTGAAACCCCTTCCCCTCACACTGAATACCCTTCCGCACACAATGAAACAACAACCCCACACAATGAAACACCTTCCCCACTCACTGAATCCACTTCCCCACAAACTGAATCCCCTTCCGCACACAATGAAACACCTTCCCCACACACTGGAACCCCTTCCCCACACACTGAAACACCTTCCGCAAGCACTGAAACCCCTTCCGCACACACTGAAACACTTTCCGCACACACTGCAACCCTTCCCCACACACTGAAACACCTTCCCCACACACTGAAACACTTCCCCACACACTGAAACACCTTCCCCACACACTGAAAACCCTTCCCCACACACTGAAACACCTTGCCACACACTGAAACACCTTCCCCGCACACTGAAACACCTTCCCCACACACTGAAACCCCTGCCCCACACACTGAAACAACTTCCCCACACACCGAAACACCTTCCCCACACACTGAATCCCCTTCCGCACACACTGAAACACTTTCCCCACACACTGCAACCCTTCCCCACACACTGAAACACCTTCCCCACACACTGAAACAATTCCCCACACACTGAAACACCTTCCCCACACACTGAAAACCCTTCCCCACACACTGAAACACCTTCCTCACACACTGAAACCCCTTCCTCACACACTGAAACCCCTTCCGCACACAGTGAAACCCTTCCCCGCACACTGAAACCCCTTCTTCACACACTGAAAACCCTTCCCCACACACTGATACCCATTCACCACACACTGAAACACATTGCCCGCACACTGAAAACCTTCCAAACACACTGAAACCCCTTCCGCACATACCGAAACACCTTCCCCACACACTGAAACCCCTTCCCCACACACTGAAAAGCCTTCCGCTCTGACTGAAACCCCTTCCGCACACACTGAAACACCTTCCCCACACACTGAAACAACTTCCCCACAACACTGAAACCCCTTCCGCACATACCGAAACACCTTCCCCACACACTGAAACCCCTTCCGCACACACTGAAGCCCTGCCCCACACACAGAAACACCATCCCCACACACTGAAACTCATCCCCACACACTGAAAGCCGTTCCGCACACACTGAAACAAATCCCCACACACTGAAACCCCTTCCCCACACACTGAAACACCTTCCCCACACACTGAAACTCCTTCTCCACACACTGAAACCCATTCTGCACGCAGTGAAACCCTTCCCCACACACACAAACCCCTTCCCCACACACTGAAAACCCTTCCACACACACTGTAACACCTTCCCCACACACTGAAACCCCTTCCCCACACACTGAAACCCTTATCGCACACACTGAAACCTCTTCCGCACACACTGAAACACCTTCCCCACACACTGAAACCCCTTCCCCACACACTGAAACCCCTTCCGCACACACTGAAACCCCTTCCCCACACACTGAAACCCCTTCCCCACACACTGAACCCCTTATCGCACACACTGAATCCTCTTCCGCACACGCTGAAACACCTTCCCCACACACTGAAACCCCTTCCCCACACACTGAACCCCCTTCTGCACACACTGAAACACCTTCCCACACACTGAAACCCCTTCCCACACACTGAAACCCCTTCCGCACACAGTGAAACCCTTCCCCACACACTGAAACCCCTTCCTCACACACTGAAACACATCCCCACACACTGAAACCCCTTCCCCACGCACTGAAACCCCTTCCCCACACACTCAAAACCCTTCCCCACACACTGAAACCCTTCCCACACTCTGAAATACCTTCCCCACTCACTGAAACCCCTTCCCCACACACTGAAACAATTACCCAAACTCTGAAACCACTTCCCCACACACTGAAACACATTCCCCACACAATGAAACACATCCCACACACTGAAACGCCTTCCCCACACACTGAAACACATCCCCACAAACTGAAACACCTTCCCACATACTGAAACCCCTTCCCCAAACACTGAAACCCCTTCCGCACTCAGTCAAACCCTTCCCCACATACTGAAACACATCCCCGCACACTGAAACACCTTCCCCACACACTGAAACCCTTCCCCACACACTGAAACCACTTCCGCACACACTGAAACAGTTCCCCACACACTGAAACCCCTTCCCCACACACTGAAACCCCGTCCCCACACACTGAAAACCCTTTCGCACACACTGTAACACCTTCCCCACACACTGAAACCCCTTCCCCACACACTGAAACCCTTATCGCACGCACTGAAACCTCTTCCGCACACACTGAAACACCTTCCCCACACACTGAAACCCCTTCCCCTCACACTGAAACCCCTTCCGCAGACACTGAAACACCTTCCCCACACACTGAAACCCCTTCCCCACACACTGAAATCACATCCGCACACAGTGAAACCCTTCCCCACACACTGAAACCCCTTTCTCACACACTGAAACACATCCCACACACTGAAACCCCTTCCCCACATACTGAAACCCGTTCCCCACACACTCAGAACCCTTCCCCACACACTGAAACCCTTCCCCACACTCTGAAACACCTTCCCCACTCACTGAAACCCCTTCCCCACACACTGAAGCAATTACCCAAACTCTGAAACCCCTTCCTCACACACTGAAACACCTTCCCCACACACTTAACCTCCTTCCCCACACATTGAAACCCTTCCCCACACACTGAAACACCTTGCCCACACACTGAAACACTTTTTCACACACAGAAGTCCATCCCCACACACTGAAACGCATCCCCACACACTGAAGCCCCTTCCCCACACACTGAACCCCCTTCTCCACACACTGAAACACCACCCCACAACACTGAAACCCCTTCCCCACATACTGAAACCCCTTCCCCAAACACTGAAACCCCTTCCGCACTCAGTCAAACCCTTCCCCACATACTGAAACACATCCCCGCACACTGAAACACCTCCCCACACACTGAAACCCTTCCCCACACACTGAAACCACTTCCGCACACACTGAAACAGTTCCCCACACACTGAAACCCCTTCCCCACACACTGAAACCCCGTCCCCACACACTGAAAACCCTTTCGCACACACTGTAACACCTTCCCCACACACTGAAACCCCTTCCCCACACACTGAAACCCTTATCGCACGCACTGAAACCTCTTCCGCACACACTGAAACACCTTCCCCACACACTGAAACCCCTTCCCCTCACACTGAAACCCCTTCCGCACACACTGAAACACCTTCCCCACACACTGAAACCCCTTCCCCACACACTGAAATCACTTCCGCACACAGTGAAACCCTTCCCCACACACTGAAACCCCTTTCTCAAACACTGAAACACATCCCACACACTGAAACCCCTTCCCCACATACTGAAACCCGTTCCCCACACACTCAGAACCCTTCCCCACACACTGAAACCCTTCCCATACTCTGAAACACCTTCCCCACTCACTGAAACCCCTTCCCCACACACTGAAGCAATTACCCAAACTCTGAAACCCCTTCCTCACACACTGAAACACCTTCCCCACACACTTAACCTCCTTCCCCACACATTGAAACCCTTCCCCACACACTGAAACACCTTGCCCACACACTGAAACACTTTTTTCACACACAGAAGTCCATGCCCACACACTGAAACGCATCCCCACACACTGAAGCCCATTCCCCACACACTGAACCCCCTTCTCCACACACTGAAACACCACCCCACACACTGAAACACCTTCCCCACAACACTGAAACCCTTCCGCTCTGACTGAAACCCCTTCCACACACACTGAAACACCTTCTCCACACACTGAAACCCCTTCCGCACATACCGAAACACCTTCCCCACACACTGAAACCCCTTCCGCACACACTGAAGCCCTGCCCCACACACAGAAACACCTTCCCCACACACTGAAACTCATCCCCACACACTGAAAGCCCTTCCGCACACACTGAAACAAATCCCCACACACTGAAACCCCTTCCCCACACACTGAAACACCTTCCCCACACACTGAAACTCCTTCCCCACACACTGAAACCCCATTCTGCACGCAGTGAAACCCTTCCCCACACACTCAAACCCCTTCCCCACACACTGAAAACCCTTCCGCACACACTGTAACACCTTCCCCACACACTGAAACCCCTTCCCACACACTGAAACCCTTATCGCACACACTGAAACCTCTTCCGCACACACTGAAACACCTTCCCCACACACTGAAACCCCTTCCCCACACACTGAAACCCCTTCCGCACACACTGAAACACCTTCCCCACACACTGAAACCCCTTCCCCACACACTGAACTCCTTATCGCACACACTGAAACCTCTTCCGCACACGCTGAAACACCTTCCCCACACACTGAAACCCCTTCCCCACACACTGAAACCCCTTCTGCACACACTGAAACACCTTCCCCCACACACTGAAACCCCTTCCTAACACACTGAAACCCCTTCCGCACACAGTGAAACCCTTCCCCACACACTGAACCCCTTCCTCACACACTGAAACACATCCCCACACACTGAAACCCCTTCCCCACACACTGAAACCCTTCCCCACACATTCAAAACCCTTCCCCACACACTGAAACCCTTCCCCACACTCTGAAACACCTTCCCCACTCACTGAAACCCCTACCCCACACACTGAAACAATTACCCAAACTCTGAAACACCTTCCCCACACACTGAAACACATTCCCCATACACTGAAACACATCCCCACACACTGAAACGCCTTCCCCACACACTGAAACACATCCCCACACACTGAAACACCTTCCCCACATACTGAAACCCCTTCCCCAAACACTGAGACCCCTTCCGCAAACACTGAGACCCCTTCCGCACTCAGCCAAACCCTTCCCCACATACTGAAACACATCCCCACACACTGAAACACCTTCCCCACACACTGAAACCCTTCCCCACACACTGAAACCACTTCCGCACATACTGAAACCCTTCCCCACACACTGAAACCACTTCCGCACACACTGAAACAGTTCCCCACACACTGAAACCCCTTCCCCACACACTGAAACCCCGTACCCACACACTGAAAACCCTTCCGCACACACTGAAACACCTTCCCCAAACACTTAAACACCTTCCCCACACACTGAAACCCTTCCCCACACACTGAAACGCCTTGCCCACACACTGAAACACATTTTCACACACAGAAGTCCATCCCCACACACTGAAACCCATCCCCACACACTGAAACCCATTCCCCACACACTGAACCCCCTTCCCCACACATTGAAACACCACCCCACACACAGAAACACATTCCCCACATACTGATACCCCTTCTGCACACACTGACACCCATCCCCACACACTGAAACCCATCCCCACACACTGAAACCCATCCCCACACACTGAAACACCTTCCCCACACACTGAAACCCTTTCTCCACACACTGAAACACCTCCTGCACACACTGAAACACCTTCCTCACACACTGATACCCCTTCCCACACACTGAAACCGTTCCCCACACACAGAAACACGTTCCCCACACACTGGAACCCCTTCCCCACACACTGAAACACCTTCCCCATCCACTGAAACACCTTCCCCACACAATGAAACACCTTA